>NW_028270285.1:0-265807 GCF_037043375.1 Chiloscyllium plagiosum | reverse complement strand
TTGTGTGTGTATATGTGTGTTTGTCAGTGCAGTATTTGTGTGTGCAAATGTGTGTGTCAGTGCTGTGATTGTGTGTGTATATGTGTGTATTTTTTGGTGCAGTGATTGCGTGTGTAAATGTGTGTTTGTCAGTGCAGTGATTGTGTGTGCCAGTGCAGTGATTGTGTGTGTATATGTGTGTTTGTCAGTGCAGTGATTGTGTGTGTATATTTGTGTGTCAGTGCAGTGATTGTTCGTGCATATGTGTGTGTGTCAGTGCAGTGATTGTGTGTGTATATGTGTTTGTGTGTCAGTGAAGTGATTGTGTGTGTATATGTGTGTGTCAGTGTAGTTATTGTGTGTGTATATATGCGTGTGTGTTTGTCAGTTCAGTGATTGTGCGTGTATATGTGTGTGTTGTTTGTCAGGGCAGTGATTGTGTGTGTATATGTGTGTGTGTCAGTGCAGTGATTGTGTGTGTATATGTGTTTGTGTCAGTGCAATGATTGTGCCTGAATATGTGTGCGTGTCAGTGCAGTGCTTGTGTGTGTATGTGTGTGTGTGTCAGTGCAGTGATTGCTTTTGTATACGTGTGTGTATTTCAGTGCAGTGATTGTGTGTTTACGTGTGTGTTTGTCAGTGCAGTGATTGTGTGTGTATATGTGTGTGTGTCAGTGCAGTAATTGTGTGTGTATATGTGTGTGTCACTGCGGTGATTGTGTGTGTATATGTGTATTTGACAGTGCAATGATTGTGCCTGTATATGTGTGTGTGTGTCAGTGCAGTGCTTGTGTGTGTATGTATGTGTGCGAGTGCAGTCATTGTGAGTGTATGTGTGTGTTTGTCAGTGCAGTGATTGTGTGTGTATATGTGTGTGTGTGTGTGTCAGTGCAGTGATTGTGTGTGTATATATGTGTGTGTCAGTGCAGTGATTATGTGTGTATATATGTGTTTGTCAGTGCAGTGGTTGTCTGTTTAAGATTTGTGTGTCAGTGCTGTAATTGTGTTTGCATATGTGTGTGTGTCAGTGCAGTGATTGTGTGTATATGTGTGTGTGTCAGTGCAGTGATTGTGTGTGTATATGTGTGTGTCAGTGCAGTGATTGTGTGTGTATATATGTGAGCGTGTTTGTCAGTTCAGTGATTGTGTGTGTATATGTGTGTGTGTGTGTCAGCGCAGTGATTGTGTGTGTATATATGTGTGTTGTTTGTCAGTGCAGTGATTGTGTGTGTACATGTGTGTGTATCAGTGCAATGATTTTGTGTGTATATGTGTGTGTGTCAGTGCAATGTTTGTGTGTATATATGTGTGTGTGTGTCAGTTCAGTGATTGTGTGTATATATGTGTGTGTGTCAGTGCAGTGATTGTGTGTGTTTATGTGTTTGTGTGTCAGTGCAGTGATTGAGTGTGTATATGTGTGTGTCAGTGCAGTGATTGTGTGTGTATATGTGTGTGTCAGTGCAGTGATTGAGTGTGCATATGTGAGTATATGTGCAGTGATTGTTTCTGTATATGTGTGTTTGTCAGTGCAGTGCTTCTGTGTGAATATGTGTGTGTGTGTGTGTCAGTGCAGTGATTGTGTGTGTATATGTGCGTGTCAGTGCGGTGATTGTTTGTGTATATGTGTTTGTCAGAGCAGTGATTGTGTGTGTATATGTGTGTTTGGCAGTGCAGCGGTTGTCAGTTTAAAATTTGTGTGTCAGTGCAGTGATTGTGTGTGCATATGTGTGTGTGTCAGTGCAGTGCTTGAGTGTATATGTGTGTGTGTGAAGTGCAGTGATTGTGTGTGTATATGTGTGTTTCAGTGCTGTGATTGTGTGTGTATATATGTGTGTGTGTTTGTCAGTTCAGTGATTGTGTGTGTATATGTGTGTGAGTCAGTGCAGTGATTGTGTGTGTATATATGTGTGTTGTTTGTCAGGGCAGTGATTGTGTGCGTATATGTGTGTGTGCCAGTGCAATGATTTTGTGTGTGTGTGTGTCAGTGCAGTGATTGTGTGTGTATATGTGTGTGTCAGTGCGATGATTGTGTGTATATATGTGTATGTCAGTGCAGTGATTGCATGTATATGTGTGTGTGTCAGTGAAGTGATTGTGTGTGCATATGTGTTTGTCAGTGTGGTGATTGTGTGTGAAAATGTGTGTGTCAGTGCAGTGATTGTGTGTGTATACATGTGTGTTTGTCAGTGCAGTGATTGTGTGTATATTTGTGTGTGTCAGTGCAGGGATTGTGTGTGTATATGTGTGTGTCAGTGCAGTGATTGTGTGCGTAGATATCTGTTTGTCTGTGCAGTGAATGTGTGTGTATATGTGTGTGTGTCAGTGCAGTGAATGTGTGTGTATATGTGTGTGTGTCAGTGCAGTGATTGTGTGTGTATATGTGAGTGTGTTTGTCAGTGCAGTGATTGTGTGTTTAAAATTTGTGTGTCAGTGCAGTGATTGTGTGTGCATATGTGTGTGTGTCAGTGCAGTGGTCGTGTGTATATGTGTGTGTTTCAGTGCAGTGAATGTGTGAGTATATGTGTGTGTCAGTGCAGTGATTGTGTGTGTGTGTCAGTGCAGTGCTTGTGTGTGTATGTGTGTCTGCAAGTGCAGTGATTGTGTGTGTATATGTGTGTGTCTGTCGGTGCAGTGATTGTGTTTGTATATGTGTGTGACAGTGCGGTGATTGTGTGTGTATATGTGTGTGTCAGTGCAGTGATTGTGTGTGTATATATGTGTGTTTGTCAGTGCAGTGATTGTGTGTGTATATGTGTGTGTCAGTGCGGTGATTGTGTGTGTATATGTGTGTGTCAGTGTTGTGATTGTGTGCGTATATATGTGTTTCTCAGTGCAGTGATTGTTTTTCTATATGTGTGTGTGTCAGTGCAGTGATTGTGTGTGTATACGTGTGTGTATGTCAGTGCAGTGATTGTATGTGTACATGTGAGTGTGTTTGTCAGTGCTGTGATTGTGTGTTTAAAATTTGTGTGTATATATGTGTATGTCAGTGCAGTGATTGTGTGTATATGTGTGTGTGTGTTAGTGCAGTGATTGTGTGTGAATATATGTGTGTGTCAGTGCGGTGATTGTGTGTGTATATGTGTGTATGTCAGTGCAGTGATTGTGTTTGTATGTGTGTGCGTGTGTCAGTGCAGTGATTGTGTGTGTATATGTGTGTGTCAGTGCAGTGATTGTGTATGTATATGTGTGTATCAGTGCAGTGATTGTGTGTGTACATGTGTGTTTCCGTTCAGTGATTGTGTGTGTATATGTGTTTGTCAGTGTGGTGATTGTGTGTGTATATGTGCGTGTCAGTGCAGTGATTGTGTGTATATTTGTGTGTGTCAGTGCAGCGATTGTCTGCGTATATATGTGTTTGTCAGTGCAGTGATTGTTTTTGTATATGTGTGTTTGTCAGTGCAGTGATTGTGTGTGTATATGTGTGTGTGTGTGTGTGGCGGTGCAGTGATTGTGTGTGTATATGTGTTTGTGTGTCAGTGCAGTGATTGTCTGAGTATATTTGAGTGTGTCAGTACAGTGACTGTGTGTGTATATGTGTGTATCAGTGCAGTGATTGTGTGTGTATATGTGTGTGTCAGTACAGTGATTGTGTCTGTATATGTGTGTGTATTTCAGTGCAGTGATTGTGTGTTTATGTGTGTGTTTTTCAGTGCAGTGATTGTGTGTGAATATGTGTGTGTGTGTATCAGTGCAGTGATTGTGTGTGTATATGTGTGTGTCAGTGCGGTGACTGTGTGTATATATGTGTGTGTCAGTGCAGTGATTGTGTGTGTATATGTGTGTATGTCAGTGCAGTGATTGTGTGTGTATATGTGTGTTTGCGTGTGTCAGTGCAGTGATTGTGTGTGTATATGTGTGTGTCTGTGCGGTGATTGTGTGTGTATATGTGTGTATGTCAGTGCAGTGATTGTGTGTGTATATGTGTGTGTGTGTGTGTCAGTGCAGTGATTGTGTGTGTATATTTGTGTGTCAGTGCGGTGATTGTGTGTGTATATGTGTGTATGTCAGTGCAATGATTGTGTGTGTATATGTGTGTGTGTGTGTCAATGCAGTGATTCTGTGTGTATAGGTGTGTGTAAGTGTGGTGATTGTGTATGTATATGTGTGTATCAGTGCAGTGATTGTGTGTGTATATGTGATTGTGTGTCAGTTCAGTGATTGTGTGTGTATATGTTAGTGTCAGTGTGGTGATTGTGTGTGTATATGTGTTTATCAGTGCAGTGATTTTGTGTATATGTGTGTGTGTGTGAGAGTGTAGTGATTGTGTGTGTATATGTGTGTGTCAGTGCGTTGATTGTGTGTGTATATGTATATTTGTCAGTGCAATGATTGTGCCTGTATATGTGTGTGTATTTCATTGCAGTGATTGTGTGTATATTTGTGTGTGTCAGTGCAAGAATTGTGTGTGTATATGTGTGTGTCAGCGCAGTGATTTTGTGCGTATATATGTGTTTGTCAGTGCAGTGATTGTGTATATATGTGTGTGTGTGTGTCAGTGCAGTGATTGTGTGTGTATATGTGTGTGTCAGTGCGATGATTGTGTGTATATATGTGTATGTCAGTGCAGTGATTGTGTGTATATGTGTGTGAGTGTCAGTGCAGTGCCTGTGTGTGTATATGTGTGTGTCAGTGCGGTGATTGTGTGTGTATATGTGTGTATGTCAGTGCAGTGATTGTGTTTGTATGTGTGTGTGTGTGTCAGTGCAGTGATTGTGTGTGTATATGTGTGTGTCAGTGCTGTGATTGTGTATGTATATTTGTGTATCAGTGCAGTGATTGTGTGTATATATGTGTGTGTGTGTCCGTTCAGTGATTGTGTGTGTATATGTGTGTGTATTTCAGTGCAGTGATTGTGTGTTTATGTGTGTGAATGTCAGTGCAGTGATTGTGTGTGTATACGTGTGTGTATGTCAGTGCAGTGATTGTATGTGTACATGTGAGTGTGTTTGTCAGTGCTGTGATTGTGTGTTTAAAATTTGTGTGTATATATGTGTATGTCAGTGCAGTGATTGTGTGTATATGTGTGTGTGTGTTAGTGCAGTGATTGTGTGTGAATATATGTGTGTGTCAGTGCGGTGATTGTGTGTGTATATGTGTGTATGTCAGTGCAGTTATTGTGTTTGTATGTGTGTGCGTGTGTCAGTGCAGTGATTGTGTGTGTATATGTGTGTGTCAGTGCAGTGATTGTGTATGTATATGTGTGTATCAGTGCAGTGATTGTGTGTGTACATGTGTGTGTGTGTGTCCGTTCAGTGATTGTGTGTGTATATGTGTTTGTCAGTGTGGTGATTGTGTGTGTATATGTGTGTGTCAGTGTTGTGATTGTGTGCGTATATATGTGTTTCTCAGTGCAGTGATTGTTTTTCTATATGCGTGTGTGTCAGTGCAGTGATTGTGTGTGTATACGTGTGTGTATGTCAGTGCAGTGATTGTATGTGTACATGTGAGTGTGTTTGTCAGTGCTGTGATTGTGTGTTTAAAATTTGTGTGTATATATGTGTATGTCAGTGCAGTGATTGTGTGTATATGTGTGTGTGTGTTAGTGCAGTGATTGTGTGTGAATATATGTGTGTGTCAGTGCGGTGATTGTGTGTGTATTTGTGTGTGTCAGTGCAGGGATCGTGTGTGTTTATGTGTGTATGTCAGTGCAGTGATTGTGTTTGTATGTGTGTGCGTGTGTCAGTGCAGTGATTGTGTGTGTATATGTGTGTGTCAGTGCAGTGATTGTGTATGTAAATGTGTGTATCAGTGCAGTGATTGTGTGTGTACATGTGTGTGTGTGTCCGTTCAGTGATTGTGTGTGTATATGTGTTTGTCAGTGTGGTGATTGTGTGTGTATATGTGCGTGTCAGTGCAGTGATTGTGTGTATATTTGTGTGTGTCAGTGCAGGGATCGTGTGTGTTTATGTGTGTGTCAGTGCAGCGATTGTGTGCGTATATATGTGTTTGTCAGTGTAGTGATTGTTTTTGTATATGTGTGTTTGTCAGTGCAGTGATTGTGTGTGTATATGTGTGTGTGTGTGTGTGTGGCAGTGCAGTGATTGTGTGTGTATATGTGTTTGTGTGTCAGTGCAGTGATTGTCTGAGTATATTTGAGTGTGTCAGTACAGTGACTGTGTGTGTATATGTGTGTATCAGTGCAGTGATTGTGTGTGTATATGTGTGTGTCAGTACAGTGATTGTGTGTGTATATGTGTGTGTCTGTGCGGTGATTGTGTGTGTATATGTGTGTATGTCAGTGCAGTGATTGTGTGTGTATATGTGTGTGTGTGTGTCAGTGCAGTGATTGTGTGTGTATATGAGTGTGTCAGTGCGGTGATTGTGTGTGTATATGTGTGTATGTCAGTGCAATGATTGTGTGTGTATATGTGTGTGTGTGTCAGTGCAGTGATTCTGTGTGTATAGGTGTGTGTCTGTGTGGTGATTGTGTATGTATATGTGTGTATCAGTGCAGTGATTGTGTGTGTGCATGTGATGTGTGTCAGTTCAGTGATTGTGTGTGTAGATGTTAGTGTCAGTGTGGTGATTGTGTGTGTATATGTGTTTATCAGTGCAGTGATTTTGTGTATATGTGTGTGTGTGTGAGAGTGTAGTGATTGTGTGTGTATATGTGTGTGTCAGTGCGGTGATTGTGTGTGTATATGTATATTTGTCAGTGCAGTGATTGTGCCTGTATATGTGTGTGTATTTCATTGCAGTGATTGTGTGTATATTTGTGTGTGTCAGTGCAGGAATTGTGTGTGTATATGTGTGTGTCAGCGCAGTGATTGTGTGCGTATATATGTGTTTGTCAGTGCAGTGATTGTGTATATATGTGTGTGTGTGTGTCAGTGCAGTGATTGTGTGTGTATATGTGTGTGTCAGTGCGATGATTGTGTGTATATATGTGTATGTCAGTGCAGTGATTGTGTGTATATGTGTGTGAGTGTCAGTGCAGTGCCTGTGTGTGTATATGTGTGTGTCAGTGCGGTGATTGTGTGTGTATATGTGTGTATGTCAGTGCAGTGATTGTGTTTGTATGTGTGTGTGTGTGTCAGTGCAGTGATTGTGTGTGTATATGTGTGTGTCAGTGCTGTGATTGTGTATGTATATTTGTGTATCAGTGCAGTGATTGTGTGTATATATGTGTGTGTGTGTCCGTTCAGTGATTGTGTGTGTATATGTGTGTGTATTTCAGTGCAGTGATTGTGTGTTTATGTGTGTGAATGTCAGTGCAGTGATTGTGTGTGTATACGTGTGTGTATGTCAGTGCAGTGATTGTATGTGTACATGTGAGTGTGTTTGTCAGTGCTGTGATTGTGTGTTTAAAATTTGTGTGTATATATGTGTATGTCAGTGCAGTGATTGTGTGTATATGTGAGTGTGTGTTAGTGCAGTGATTTTGTGTGAATATATGTGTGTGTCAGTGCGGTGATTGTGTGTGTATATGTGTGTATGTCAGTGCAGTGATTGTGTTTGTATGTGTGTGCGTGTGTCAGTGCAGTGATTGTGTGTGTATATGTGTGTGTCAGTGCAGTGATTGTGTATGTATATGTGTGTATCAGTGCAGTGATTGTGTGTGTACATGTGTGTGTGTGTGTCCGTTCAGTGATTGTGTGTGTATATGTGTTTGTCAGTGTGGTGATTGTGTGTGTATATGTGCGTGTCAGTGCAGTGATTGTGTGTATATTTGTGTGTGTCAGTGCAGGGATCGTGTGTGTTTATGTGTGTGTCAGTGCAGTGATTGTGTGCATATATATGTGTTTGTCAGTGCAGTGATTGTTTTTGTATATGTGTGTTTGTCAGTGCAGTGATTGTGTGTGTATATGTGTGTGTGTGTGTGTGTGTGTGGGAGTGCAGTGATTGTGTGTGTATATGTGTTTGTGTGTCAGTGCAGTGATTGTCTGAGTATATTTGAGTGAGTCAGTACAGTGACTGTGTGTGTATATGTGTGTATCAGTGCAGTGATTGTGCGTGTATATGTGTGTGTCAGTACAGTGATTGTGTGTGTATATGTGTGTGTATTTCAGTGCAGTGATTGTGTGTTTATGTGTGTGTTTGTCAGTGCAGTGATTGTGTGTGAATATGTGTGTGTGTGTATCAATGCAGTGATTGTGTGTGTATATGTGTGTGTCAGTGCGGTGATTGTGTGTATATATGTGTGTGTCAGTGCAGTGATTGTGTGTGTATATGTGTGTATGTCAGTGCAGTGATTGTGTGTGTATATGTGTGTGTGCGTGTGTCAGTGCAGTGATTGTGTGTGTATATGTGTGTGTCTGTGCGGTGATTGTGTGTGTATATGTGTGTATGTCAGTGCAGTGATTGTGTGTGTATATGTGTGTGTGTGTGTGTGTGTCAGTGCAGTGATTGTGTGTGTACATGTGTGTGTCAGTGCGGTGATTGTGTGTGTATATGTGTGTATGTCAGTGCAATGATTGTGTGTGTATATGTGTGTGTGTGTCAGTGCAGTGATTCTGTGTGTATAGGTGTGTGTCAGTGTGGTGATTGTGTATGTATATGTGTGTATCAGTGCTGTGATTGTGTGTGTATATGTGATTGTGTGTCAGTTCAGTGATTGTGTGTGTATATGTTAGTGTCAGTGTGGTGATTGTGTGTGTATATGTGTTTATCAGTGCAGTGATTTTGTGTATATGTTTGTGTGTGTGTGAGAGTGTAGTGATTGTGTGTGTATATGTGTGTGTCAGTGCGGTGATTGTATGTGTATATGTGTATTTGTCAGTGCAATGATTGTGCCTGTATATGTGTGTGTATTTCATTGCAGTGATTGTGTGTATATATGTGTGTGTAAGTGCAGGGATTGTGTGTGTATATGTGTGTGTCAGCGCAGTGATTGTGTGCGTATATATGTGTTTGTCAGGGCAGTGATTGTGTATATATGTGTGTGTGTGTCAGTGCAGTGATTGTGTGTGTATATGTGTGTGTCAGTGCGATGATTGTGTGTATATATGTGTATGTCAGTGCAGTGATTGTGTGTATATGTGTGTGTGTGTCAGTGCAGTGACTGTGTGTGTATATGTGTGTGTCAGTGCGGTGATTGTGTGTGTATATGTGTGTATGTCAGTGCAGTGATTGTGTTTGTATGTGTGTGTGTGTGTCAGTGCAGTGATTGTGTGTGTATATGTGTGTGTCAGTGCTGTGATTGTGTATGTATATTTGTGTATCAGTGCAGTGATTGTGTGTGTATATGTGTGTGTGTGTGTCCGTTCATTGATTGTGTGTGTATATGTGTGTGTATTTCAGTGCAGTGATTGTGTGTTTATGTGTGTGAATGTCAGTGCAGTGATTGTGTGTGAATATGTGTGTGTGTGTCAGTGCAGTGATTGTGTGTATGTGTGTGTGTCAGTGCGGTGATTGTGTGTATATGTGTATGTCAGTGCAGTGATTGTGTGTATATGTGTGTGTGTGTCAGTGCAGTGATTGTGTGTGTATATGTGTGTGTCAGTGCGATGATTGTGTGTGTATATGTGTCTGTCAGTGCAGTGATTGTGTGTATATGTGTGTGTGTGTCAGTGCAGTGTTTGTGTGTGTATATGTGTGTGTCAGTGCGGTGATTGTGTGTGTATATGTCTGTATGTTAGTGCAATGATTGTGTGTGTATATGTGTGTGTGTGTCAGTGCAGTGATTGTGTGTGTAAATGTGTGTGTGAGTGTGGTGATTGTGTATGTATATGTGTTTATCAGTGCAGTGAATTTGTGTATATGTGTGTGTGTGTGAGTGCAGTGATTGTGTGTGTATATGTGTGTGTCAGTGCAGTGATTGTGTGTGTATATGTGTGTCAGAGTGGTGATTGTGTATGTATATGTGTGTATCAGTGCAGTGATTGAGTGTGTCTATGTGTGTGTGTGTCAGTTCAGTGATTGTGTGTGTATATGTGTGTGTCAGTGTGGTGATTGTGTGTGTATATGTGTTTATCAGTGCAGTGAATTTGTGTATATATGTGTGTGTGTGAGTGCAGTGATTGTGCCTGTATATGTGTGTGTATTTCAGTGCAGTGATTGTGTGTATATTTGTGTGTGTCAATGCAGGGATTTTGTGTGCATATGTGTGTGTCAGTGCAGTGATTGTGTGTATATATGTGTGTGTGTGTCAGTGCAGTGATTGTGTGTGTATATGTGTGTGTCAGTGCGATGATTGTGTGTATATATGTGTATGTCAGTGCAGTGATTGTGTGTATATGTGTGTGTGTGTTAATGCAGTGATTGTGTGTGTATATGTGTGTGTCAGTGCGGTGATTGTGTGTGTATATGTGTGTATGTCAGTGCAGTGATTGTGTTTGTATGTGTGTGCGTGTGTCAGTGCAGTGATTGTGTGTGTATATGTGTGTGTCAGTGCAGTGATTGTGTATGTATATGTGTGTATCAGTGCAGTGATTGTCTGTGTATATGTGTGTGTGTGTCAGTGCAGTGATTGTGTGTGTATATGTGTGTGTCAGTGCGATGATTGTGTGTGTATATGTGTCTGTCAGTGCAGTGATTGTGTGTATATGTGTGTGTGTGTCAGTGCAGTGTTTGTGTGTGTATATGTGTGTGTCAGTGCGGTGATTGTGTGTGTATATGTCTGTATGTCAGTGCAATGATTGTGTGTGTATATGTGTGTGTGTGTCAGTTCAGTGATTGTGTGTGTAAATGTGTGTGTCAGTGTGGTGATTGTGTATGTATATGTGTGTATCAGTGCAGTGATTGAGTGTGTCTATGTGTGTGTGTGTCAGTTCAGTGATTGTGTGTGTATATGTGTGTGTCAGTGTGGTGATTGTGTGTGTATATGTGTTTATCAGTGCAGTGAATCTGTGGAGATGTGTGTGTGTGTGAGTGCTGTGATTGTGTGTGTATGTGTGTGTGTCAGTGCAGTGATTGTGTGTGTATATGTGTGTGTCAGAGTGGTGATTGTGTATGTATATGTGTGTATCAGTGCAGTGATTGAGTGTGTCTATGTGTGTGTGTGTCAGTTCAGTGATTGTGTGTGTATATGTGTGTGTCAGTGTGGTGATTGTGTGTGTATATGTGTTTATCAGTGCAGTGAATTTGTGTATATATGTTTGTGTGTGAGTGCAGTGATTGTGCCTGTATATGTGTGTGTATTTCAGTGCAGTGATTGTGTGTATATTTGTGTGTGTCAATGCAGGGATTTTGTGTGCATATGTGTGTGTCAGTGCAGTGATTGTGTGTATATTTGTGTGTGTGTGTCAGTGCAGTGATTGTGTGTGTATATGTGTCAGTGCGATGATTGTGTGTATATATGTGTATGTCAGTGCAGTGATTGTGTGTATATGTGTGTGTGTGTGTGTTAATGCAGTGATTGTGTGTGTATATGTGAGTGTCAGTGCGGTGATTGTGTGTGTATATGTGTGTATGTCAGTGCAGTGATTGTGTTTGTATGTGTGTGCGTGTGTCAGTGCAGTGATTGTGTGTGTATATGTGTGTGTCAGTGCAGTGATTGTGTATGTATATGTGTGTATCAGTGCAGTGATTGTCTGTGTATATGCGTGTGTTTGTCAGTGCAGTGATTGTGTGTATATTTGTGTGTGTCAGTGCAGGGATTGTGTGTGCATATGTGTGTGTCAGTGCAGTGATTGTGTGCGTATATATGTGTTTGTCAGTGCAGTGATTGTTTTTGTATATATGTGTTTATCAGTGCAGTGATTGTCTGTGTATATATGTGTGTGTGTGTGGCAGTGCAGTGATTGTGTGTGTATATGTGTTTGTGTGTCCGTGCAGTGATTGTGTGAGTATATTTGAGTGTGTCAGTACAGTGACTGTGTGTGTATATGTGTGTATCAGTGCAGTGATTGTGTGTATATGTGTGTGTCAGTACAGTGATTGTGTGTGTATATGTGTGTGTATTTCAGTGCAGTGATTGTGTGTGTATATGTGTGTGTTTGTCAGTGCAGTGATTGTGTGTGAATATGTGTGTGTGTGTGTCAGTGCAGTGATTGTGTGTATATGTGTGTGTCAGTGCGGTGATTGTGTGTATATATGTGTGTGTGTCAGTGCAGTGATTCTGTGTGTATATGTGTGTATGTCAGTGCAGTGATTGTGTGTGTATATGTGTGTGTGCGTGTGTCAGTGCAGTGATTGTGTGTGTATATGTGTGTATGTCAGTGCAGTGATTGTGTGTGTGTAAATGTTTGTGTGTCAGTGCAGTGATTGTGTGTGTATATGTGTGTCAGTGCGGTGATTGTGTATGTATATGTGTGTATCAGTGCAGTGATTGTGTGTGTATATGTGTGTGTCAGTGTGGTGATTGAGTGTGTATATGTGTGTGTCAGTGTGGTGATTGAGTGTGTATATGTGAGTGTCAGTGCAGTGATTGAGTGTGTATATATTAGTGTTTGTCAGTGCAGTGATTGTGTGTATATTTGTGTGTGTCAGTTCAGGGATTGTGTGAGTATATGTGTGTGTCAGTGCAGTGATTGTTTTGTATATGTGTGTGTGTCAGTGCAGTGATTGTTTGTGTATATGTCAGTGCAGTGATTGTGTGTATATGTGAGTGTGATTATCAGTGCTGTGATTGTGTGTTTAAAATTTGTGTGTCAGTGCAGTGATTGTGTGTGTATATGTGTGTGTGTCAGTGCAGTGATTGTATGTGTTTCTACGTGTTTTTCAGTGCAGTGATTGTGTGTTTAAAATGTGTGTGTCAGTGCAGTGTTAGTTTGTGTATGTATGTGTGTCAGTGCAGTGATTGTGTGTGTATATGTGTGTGTGTGTGTCAGTTCAGTGATTGTGTGTGTATATGTGTGTGTCAGTGTGGTGATTGAGTGTGTATATGTGAGTGTCAGTGCAGTGATTGAGTGTGTATATATTAGTGTTTGTCAGTGCAGTGATTGTGTGTATATTTGTGTGTGTCAGTTCAGGGATTGTGTGAGTATATGTGTGTGTCAGTGCAGTGATTGTTTTGTATATGTGTGTGTGTCAGTGCAGTGATTGTTTGTGTATATGTCAGTGCAGTGATTGTGTGTATATGTGAGTGTGATTATCAGTGCTGTGATTGTGTGTTCAAAATTTGTGTGTCAGTGCAGTGATTGTGTGTGTATATGTGTGTGTGTCAGTGCAGTGATTGTATGTGTTTCTACGTGTTTTTCAGTGCAGTGATTGTGTGTTTAAAATGTGTGTGTCAGTGCAGTGTTAGTTTGTGTATGTGTGTGTGTCAGTGCAGTGTTTGTGTGTGTGTATATGTGTGTTTTTCAGTGCAGTGATTGTGTGTTTATATGTGTGTGTGCGTCAGTGCAGTGATTGTGTGTGTATACGTGTGTGTGTGTCAGTGCAGGGATTGTGTGTGTATATGTGTTTGTGTGTCAGTGCAGTGATTGTGTGCGTACAGTTGAGTGTGTCAGTACAGTGACTGTGTGTGTATATGTGTGTATCAGTGCAGTGATTGTGTGTGTGTATGTGTGTATGTCAGAGCAGAGATTGTGTTTGTATATGGGTGTGTGTGTCAGTGCAGTGATTGTGTGTGTATATGTGTGTTTGTCAGTGCAGTGATTGTGTGTGTGTAAATGTGTGTGTGTCAGTGCAGTAATTGTGTGTGTATATGTGTGTGTGTCAGTGCAGTGATTGTGTGTGTATATGTGTGTGTGTCAGTACAGTGATTGTGTGTGTATATGTGACTGTGTTTGTCAGTGCAGTGATTGTGTGTTTAAAATTTGTGTGTCAGTGCAGTGATTGTGTGTGCATATGTATGTGTGTAAGTGCAGTGATTGTGTGTGTATATGTGTATTTGTCAGTGCAGTGATTGTGTGTGTGTAAATGTGTGTGTGTCAGTGCAGTGATTGTGTGTGTATACGTGTGTGTATTTCAGTGCAGTGATTGTGTGTTTATGTGTGTGTTTGTCAGCACAGTGATTGTGTGTGTATATGTGTGTGTGCGTGTGTCAGTGCAGTGATTGTGTGTGTATATGTGTGTGTCAGTGCGGTGATTGTGTGTGTATATGTGTGTATGTCAGTGCAGTGATTGTGTGTGTGTAAATGTTTGTGTGTCAGTGCAGTGATTGTGTGTGTATATGTGTGTGTCAGTGCGGTGATTGTGTATTTATATGTGTGTATCAATGCAGTGATTGTGTGTGTATATGTGTGTGTGTGTGTCAGTTCAGTGATTGTGTGTGTATATGTGTGTGTCATTGTGGTGATTGAGTGTGTATATGTGAGTGTCAGTGCAGTGATTGTGTGTGTATATATTAGTGTTTGTTAGTGCAGTGATTGTGTGTATATTTGTGTGTGTCAGTTCAGGGATTGTGTGAGTATATGTGTGTGTCAGTGCAGTGATTGTGTGCGTATATATGTGTTTGTCAGTGCCGTGATTGTTTTGTATATGTGTGTGTGTCAGTGCAGTGATTGTGTGTGTATATGTGTGTATGTCAGTGCAGTGATTGTGTGTGTATATGTGTCTGTCAGTGCAGTGATTGTGTGTATATGTGTGTGTGTGTCAGTGCAGTGTTTGTGTGTGTATATGTGTGTGTCAGTGCGGTGATTGTGTGTGTATATGTGTGTTTGTCAGTGCAGTGATTGTGTGTGTGTAAATGTGTGTGTGTCAGTGCAGTAATTGTGTGTGTATATGTGTGTGTGTCAGTGCAGTGATTGTGTGTGTATATGTGTGTGTGTGTCAGTACAGTGATTGTGTGTGTATATGTGACTGTGTTTGTCAGTGCAGTGATTGTGTGTTGAAAATTTGTGTGTCAGTGCAGTGATCGTGTGTGCATATGTGTGTGTGTAAGTGCAGTGATTGTGTGTGTATATTTGTGTTTGTCAGTGCAGTGATTGTGTGTGTGTAAATGTGTGTGTGTCAGTGCAGTGATTGTGTGTGTATACGTGTGTGTATTTCAGTGCAGTGATTGTGTGTTTATGTATGTGTTTGTCAGCACAGTGATTGTGTGTGTATATGTGTGTGTGCGTGTGTCAGTGCAGTGATTGTGTGTGTATATGTGTGTGTCAGTGCGGTGATTGTGTGTGTATATGTCTGTATGACAGTGCAATATTGTGTGTGTATATGTGTGTGTGTGTCAGTGCAGTGATTGTGTGTGTAAATGTGTGTGTCAGTGTGGTGATTGTGTATGTATATGTGTGTATCAGTGCAGTGATTGAGTGTATCTATGTGTGTGTGTGTCAGTTCAGTGATTGTGTGTGTATATGTGTGTGTCAGTGTGATGATTGTGTGTGTATATGTGTTTATCAGTGCAGTGAATTTGTGTATATATGTGTGTGTGTGAGTGCAGTGATTGTGTGTGTATATGTGTGTGTCCGTGTGGTGATTGTGTATGTATATGTGCGTATCAGTGCAGTGATTGAGTGTGTCTATGTGTGTGTGTGTCAGTTCAGTGATAGTGTGTGTATATGTGTGTGTCAGTGTGGTGATTGTGTGTGTATATGTGTTTATCAGTGCAGTGACTTTGTGTATATATGTGTGCGTGTGAGTGCAGTGATTGTGCCTGTATATGTGTGTGTATTTCAGTGCAGTGATTGTGTGTATATTTGTGTGTGTCAGTGCAGGGATTGTGTGTGTATATGTGTGTGTCAGTGCAGTGATTGTGTGCGTATATATGTGTTTGTCAGTGCAGTGATGGTGTGTATATATGTGTGTGTGTGTCAGTGCAGTGATTGTGTGTGTATATGTGTGTGTCAGTGCGATGATTGTGTGTATATATGTGTATGTCAGTGCAGTGATTGTGTGTATATGTGTGTGTGTGTGTTAGTGCAGTGATTGTGTGTGTATATGTGTGTGTCAGTGCGGTGATTGTGTGTGTATATGTGTGTATGTCAGTGCAGTGATTGTGTGTGTATATGTGAGTGTGTTTGTCAGTGCAGTGATTGTGTGTTTAAAATTTGTGTGTCAGTGCAGTGATTGTGTGTGCATATGTGTGTGTGTCAGTGCAGTGGTCGTATGTATATGTGTGTGTTTCAGTGCAGTGAATGTGTGAGTATATGTGTGTGTCAGTGCAGTGATTGTGTGTGTATATGTGTATGTCAGTACAGTGATTGTGTGTGTATATGTGTGTGTCAGTACAGTCATTGTGTGTGTATATGTGTGTGTATTTCAGTGCAGTGATTGTGTGTTTATGTGTGTGTTTGTCAGTGCAGTGATTGTGTGTGAATATGTGTGTGTGTGTGTCAGTGCTGTGATTTTGTGTGTATATGTGTGTGTCAGTGCGGTGATTGTGTGTATATATGTGTGTGTGTCAGTGCAGTGATTGTGTGTGTATATGTGTGTGTGCGTGTGTCCGTGCAGTGATTGTGTGTGTATATGTGTGTGTCAGTGCGGTGATTGTGTATGTATATGTGTGTATCAGTGCAGTGATTGTGTGTGTATATGTGTGTCAGTTCAGTGATTGTGTGTGTATATGTGTGTGTCAGTGTGGTGATTGAGTGTGTATATGTGAGTGTCAGTGCAGTGATTGTGTGTGTATATATGAGTGTTTGTCAGTGCAGTGATTGTGTGTATATTTGTGTGTGTCAGTTCAGGGATTGTGTGAGTATATGTGTGTGTCAGTGCAGTGATTGTGTGCGTATATATATGTTTGTCAGTGCAGTGATTGTTTTGTATATGTGTGTGTGTCAGTGCAGTGATTGTTTGTGTATATGTCAGTGCAGTGATTGTGTGTATATGTGAGTGTGATTATCAGTGCTGTGATTGTGTGTTTAAAATTTGTGTGTCAGTGCAGTGATTGTGTGTGTATATGTGTGTGTGTCAGTGCAGTGATTGTATGTGTTTCTACGTGTTTTTCAGTGCAGTGATTGTGTGTTTAAAATGTGTGTGTCAGTGCAGTGTTAGTTTGTGTATGTGTGTGTGTCAGTGCAGTGATTGTGTGTGTATATGTGTGTGTGTCAGTGCAGTGTTTGTGTGTGTGTATATGTGTGTTTTTCAGTGCAGTGATTGTGTGTTTATATGTGTGTATGTGTCAGTGCAGTGATTGTGTGTATACGTGTGTGTGTGTCAGTGCAGGGATTGTGTGTGTATATGTGTTTGTGTGTCAGTGCAGTGATTGTGTGCGTACAGTTGAGTGTGTCAGTACAGTGACTGTGTGCGTATATGTGTGTATCAGTGCAGTGATTGTGTGTGTATATGTGTGTATGTCAGAGCAGAGATTGTGTGTGTATATGGGTGTGTGTGTCAGTGCAGTGATTGTGTGTGTATATGTGTGTGTGTCAGTGCAGTGATTGTGTGTGGGTATGTGTGTATGTCAGAGCAGAGATTGTGTTTGTATATGGGTGTGTGTCAGTGCAGTGATTGTGTGTGTATATGTGTGTGTGTGTCAGTGCAGTGTTTGTGTGCGTATATGTGTGTGTCAGTGCAGTGATTGTGTGTGTATATGTGTGTGTGTGTCAGTGCAGTGATTGTGTGTGTGTATGTGTGTATGTCAGAGCAGATATTGTGTGTGTATATGTGTGTGTGTGTCAGTGCAGTGATTGTGTGTGTAAATGTGTGTGTCAGTGTGGTGTTTGTGTATGTATATGTGTGTATCAGTGCAGTGATTGAGTGTGTCTATGTGTGTGTGTGTCAGTTCAGTGATTGTGTGTGTATATGTGTGTGTCAGTGTGGTGATTGTGTGTGTATATGTGTTTATCAGTGCAGTGAATTTGTGTATATATGTGTGTGTGTGAGTGCAGTGATAGTGTGTGTATATGTGTGTGTCAGTGCAGTCATTGTGTATGTATATGTGTGTGTCCGTGTGGTGATTGTGTATGTATATGTGCGTATCAGTGCAGTGATTGAGTGTGTCTATGTGTGTGTGTGTCAGTTCAGTGATAGTGTGTGTATATGTGTGTGTCAGTGTGGTGATTGTGTGTGTATATGTGTTTATCAGTGCAGTGACTTTGTGTATATATGTGTGTGTGTGAGTGCAGTGATTGTGCCTGTATATGTGTGTGTATTTCAGTGCAGTGATTGTGTGTATAGTTGTGTGTGTCAGTGCAGGGATTGTGTGTGTATATGTGTGTGTCAGTGCAGTGATTGTGTGCGTATATATGTGTTTGTCAGTGCAGTGATGGTGTGTATATATGTGTGTGTGTCAGTGCAGTGATTGTGTGTGTATATGTGTGTGTCAGTGCGATGATTGTGTGTATATATGTGTATGTCAGTGCAGTGATTGTGTGTATATGTGTGTGTGTGTGTTAGTGCAGTGATTGTGTGTGTATATGTGTGTGTCAGTGCGGTGATTGTGTGTGTATATGTGTGTATGTCAGTGCAGTGATTGTGTGTGTATATGTGAGTGTGTTTGTCAGTGCAGTGATTGTGTGTTTAAAATTTGTGTGTCAGTGCAGTGATTGTGTGTGCATATGTGTGTGTGTCAGTGCAGTGGTCGTATGTATATGTGTGTGTTTCAGTGCAGTGAATGTGTGAGTATATGTGTGTGTCAGTGCAGTGATTGTGTGTGTATATGTGTGTGTCAGTACAGTGATTGTGTGTGTATATGTGTGTGTCAGTACAGTGATTGTGTGTGTATATGTGTGTGTATTTCAGTGCAGTGATTGTGTGTTTATGTGTGTGTTTGTCAGTGCAGTGATTGTGTGTGAATATGTGTGTGTGTGTGTCAGTGCTGTGATTTTGTGTGTATATGTGTGTGTCAGTGCGGTGATTGTGTGTATATATGTGTGTGTGTCAGTGCAGTGATTGTGTGTGTATATGTGTGTATGTCAGTGCAGTGATTGTGTGTGTATATGTGTGTGTGCGTGTGTCCGTGCAGTGATTGTGTGTGTATATGTATGTGTCAGTGCGGTGATTGTGTATGTATATGTGTGTATCAGTGCAGTGATTGTGTGTGTATATGTGTGTCAGTTCAGTGATTGTGTGTGTATATGTGTGTGTCAGTGTGGTGATTGAGTGTGTATATGTGAGTGTCAGTGCAGTGATTGTGTGTGTATATATGAGTGTTTGTCAGTGCAGTGATTGGGTGTATATTTGTGTGTGTCAGTTTAGGGATTGTGTGAGTATATGTGTGTGTCAGTGCAGTGATTGTGTGCGTATATATATGTTTGTCAGTGCAGTGATTGTTTTGTATATGTGTGTGTGTCAGTGCAGTGATTGTTTGTGTATATGTCAGTGCAGTGATTGTGTGTATATGTGAGTGGGATTATCAGTGCTGTGATTGTGTGTTTAAAATTTGTGTGTCAGTGCAGTGATTGTGTGTGTATATGTGTGTGTGTCAGTGCAGTGATTGTATGTGTTTCGACGTGTTTTTCAGTGCAGTGATTGTGTGTTTAAAATGTGTGTGTCAGTGCAGTGTTAGTTTGTGTATGTGTGTGTGTCAGTGCAGTGATTGTGTGTGTATATGTGTGTGTGTCAGTGCAGTGTTTGTGTGTGTGTATATGTGTGTTTTTCAGTGCAGTGATTGTGTGTTTATATTTGTGTATGTGTCAGTGCAGTGATTGTGTGTATACGTGTGTGTGTGTCAGTGCAGGGATTGTGTGTGTATATGTGTTTGTGTGTCAGTGCAGTGATTGTGTGTGTATATGTGTGTATGTCAGTGCAGTGATTGTGTGTGTATATGTGAGTGTGTTTGTCAGTGCAGTGATTGTGTGTTTAAAATTTGTGTGTCAGTGCAGTGATTGTGTGTGCATATGTGTGTGTGTCAGTGCAGTGGTCGTATGTCTATGTGTGTGTTTCAGTGCAGTGAATGTGTGAGTATATGTGTGTGTCAGTGCAGTGATTGTGTGTGTATATGTGTGTGTCAGTACAGTGATTGTGTGTGTATATGTGTGTGTCAGTACAGTCATTGTGTGTGTATATGTGTGTGTATTTCAGTGCAGTGATTGTGTGTTTATGTGTGTGTTTGTCAGTGCAGTGATTGTGTGTGAATATGTGTGTGTGTGTGTCAGTGCTGTGATTTTGTGTGTATATGTGTGTGTCAGTGCGGTGATTGTGTGTATATATGTGTGTGTGTCAGTGCAGTGATTGTGTGTGTATATGTGTGTGTGCGTGTGTCCGTGCAGTGATTGTGTGTGTATATGTGTGTGTCAGTGCGGTGATTGTGTATGTATATGTGTGTATCAGTGCAGTGATTGTGTGTGTATATGTGTGTCAGTTCAGTGATTGTGTGTGTATATGTGTGTGTCAGTGTGGTGATTGAGTGTGTATATGTGAGTGTCAGTGCAGTGATTGTGTGTGTATATATGAGTGTTTGTCAGTGCAGTGATTGTGTGTATATTTGTGTGTGTCAGTTCAGGGATTGTGTGAGTATATGTGTGTGTCAGTGCAGTGATTGTGTGCGTATATATATGTTTGTCAGTGCAGTGATTGTTTTGTATATGTGTGTGTGTCAGTGCAGTGATTGTTTGTGTATATGTCAGTGCAGTGATTGTGTGTATATGTGAGTGTGATTATCAGTGCTGTGATTGTGTGTTTAAAATTTGTGTGTCAGTGCAGTGATTGTGTGTGTATATGTGTGTGTGTCAGTGCAGTGATTGTATGTGTTTCTACGTGTTTTTCAGTGCAGTGATTGTGTGTTTAAAATGTGTGTGTCAGTGCAGTGTTAGTTTGTGTATGTGTGTGTGTCAGTGCAGTGATTGTGTGTGTATATGTGTGTGTGTCAGTGCAGTGTTTGTGTGTGTGTATATGTGTGTTTTTCAGTGCAGTGATTGTGTGTTTATATGTGTGTATGTGTCAGTGCAGTGATTGTGTGTATACGTGTGTGTGTGTCAGTGCAGGGATTGTGTGTGTATATGTGTTTGTGTGTCAGTGCAGTGATTGTGTGCGTACAGTTGAGTGTGTCAGTACAGTGACTGTGTGCGTATATGTGTGTATCAGTGCAGTGATTGTGTGTGTATATGTGTGTATGTCAGAGCAGAGATTGTGTGTGTATATGGGTGTGTGTGTCAGTGCAGTGATTGTGTGTGTATATGTGTGTGTGTCAGTGCAGTGATTGTGTGTGGGTATGTGTGTATGTCAGAGCAGAGATTGTGTTTGTATATGGGTGTGTGTCAGTGCAGTGATTGTGTGTGTATATGTGTGTGTGTGTCAGTGCAGTGTTTGTGTGTGTATATGTGTGTGTCAGTGCAGTGATTGTGTGTGTATATGTGTGTGTGTGTCAGTGCAGTGATTGTGTGTGTATATGTGTGTATGTCCGAGCAGAGATTGTGTGTGTATATGTGTGTGTGTGTCAGTGCAGTGATTGTGTGTGTAAATGTGTGTGTCAGTGTGGTGTTTGTGTATGTATATGTGTGTATCAGTGCAGTGATTGAGTGTGTCTATGTGTGTGTGTGTCAGTTCAGTGATTGTGTGTGTATATGTGTGTGTCAGTGTGGTGATTGTGTGTTTATATGTGTTTATCAGTGCAGTGAATTTGTGTATATATGTGTGTGTGTGAGTGCAGTGATAGTGTGTGTATATGTGTGTGTCAGTGCAGTGATTGTGTATGTATATGTGTGTGTCCGTGTGGTGATTGTGTATGTATATGTGCGTATCAGTGCAGTGATTGAGTGTGTCTATGTGTGTGTGTGTCAGTTCAGTGATAGTGTGTGTATATGTGTGTGTCAGTGTGGTGATTGTGTGTGTATATGTGTTTATCAGTGCAGTGACTTTGTGTATATATGTGTGTGTGTGAGTGCAGTGATTGTGCCTGTATATGTGTGTGTATTTCAGTGCAGTGATTGTGTGTATATTTGTGTGTGTCAGTGCAGGGATTGTGTGTGTATATGTGTGTGTCAGTGCAGTGATTGTGTGCGTATATATGTGTTTGTCAGTGCAGTGATGGTGTGTATATATGTGTGTGTGTCAGTGCAGTGATTGTGTGTGTATATGTGTGTGTCAGTGCGATGATTGTGTGTATATATGTGTATGTCAGTGCCGTGATTGTGTGTATATGTGTGTGTGTGTGTTAGTGCAGTGATTGTGTGTGTATATGTGTGTGTCAGTGCGGTGATTGTGTGTGTATATGTGTGTATGTCAGTGCAGTGATTGTGTGTGTATATGTGAGTGTGTTTGTCAGTGCAGTGATTGTGTGTTTAAAATTTGTGTGTCAGTGCAGTGATTGTGTGTGCATATGTGTGTGTGTCAGTGCAGTGGTCGTATGTATATGTGTGTGTTTCAGTGCAGTGAATGTGTGAGTATATGTGTGTGTCAGTGCAGTGATTGTGTGTGTATATGTGTGTGTCAGTACAGTGATTGTGTGTGTATATGTGTGTGTCAGTACAGTGATTGTGTGTGTATATGTGTGTGTATTTCAGTGCAGTGGTTGTGTGTTTATGTGTGTGTTTGTCAGTGCAGTGATTGTGTGTGAATATGTGTGTGTGTGTCAGTGCTGTGATTTTGTGTGTATATGTGTGTGTCAGTGCGGTGATTGTGTGTATATATGTGTGTGTGTCAGTGCAGTGATTGTGTGTGTATATGTGTGTATGTCAGTGCAGTGATTGTGTGTGTATATGTGTGTGTGCGTGTGTCCGTGCAGTGATTGTGTGTGTATATGTATGTGTCAGTGCGGTGATTGTGTATGTATATGTGTGTATCAGTGCAGTGATTGTGTGTGTATATGTGTGTCAGTTCAGTGATTGTGTGTGTATATGTGTGTGTCAGTGTGGTGATTGAGTGTGTATATGTGAGTGTCAGTGCAGTGATTGTGTGTGTATATATGAGTGTTTGTCAGTGCAGTGATTGGGTGTATATTTGTGTGTGTCAGTTCAGGGATTGTGTGAGTGTATGTGTGTGTCAGTGCAGTGATTGTGTGCGTATATATATGTTTGTCAGTGCAGTGATTGTTTTGTATATGTGTGTGTGTCAGTGCAGTGATTGTTTGTGTATATGTGAGTGCAGTGATTGTGTGTATATGTGAGTGGGATTATCAGTGCTGTGATTGTGTGTTTAAAATTTGTGTGTCAGTGCAGTGATTGTGTGTGTATATGTGTGTGTGTCAGTGCAGTGATTGTATGTGTTTCTACGTGTTTTTCAGTGCAGTGATTGTGTGTTTAAAATGTGTGTGTCAGTGCAGTGTTAGTTTGTGTATGTGTGTGTGTCAGTGCAGTGATTGTGTGTGTATATGTGTGTTTTTCAGTGCAGTGATTGTGTGTTTATATGTGTGTATGTGTCAGTGCAGTGATTGTGTGTATACGTGTGTGTGTGTCAGTGCAGGGATTGTGTGTGTATATGTGTTTGTGTGTCAGTGCAGTGATTGTGTGTGTATATGTGTGTATGTCAGTGCAGTGATTGTGTGTGTATATGTGAGTGTGTTTGTCAGTGCAGTGATTGTGTGTTTAAAATTTGTGTGTCAGTGCAGTGATTGTGTGTGCATATGTGTGTGTGTCAGTGCAGTGGTCGTATGTATACGTGTGTGTTTCAGTGCAGTGAATGTGTGAGTATATGTGTGTGTCAGTGCAGTGATTGTGTGTGTATATGTGTGTGTCAGTACAGTGATTGTGTGTGTATATGTGTGTGTCAGTACAGTGATTGTGTGTGTATATGTGTGTGTATTTCAGTGCAGTGATTGTGTGTTTATGTGTGTGTTTGTCAGTGCAGTGATTGTGTGTGAATATGTGTGTGTGTGTGTCAGTGCTGTGATTTTGTGTGTATATGTGTGTGTCAGTGCGGTGATTGTGTGTATATATGTGTGTGTGTCAGTGCAGTGATTGTGTGTGTATATGTGTGTGTGCGTGTGTCCGTGCAGTGATTGTGTGTGTATATGTGTGTGTCAGTGCGGTGATTGTGTATGTATATGTGTGTATCAGTGCAGTGATTGTGTGTGTATATGTGTGTCAGTTCAGTGATTGTGTGTGTATATGTGTGTGTCAGTGTGGTGATTGAGTGTGTATATGTGAGTGTCAGTGCAGTGATTGTGTGTGTATATATGAGTGTTTGTCAGTGCAGTGATTGTGTGTATATTTGTGTGTGTCAGTTCAGGGATTGTGTGAGTATATGTGTGTGTCAGTGCAGTGATTGTGTGCGTATATATATGTTTGTCAGTGCAGTGATTGTTTTGTATATGTGTGTGTGTCAGTGCAGTGATTGTTTGTGTATATGTCAGTGCAGTGATTGTGTGTATATGTGAGTGTGATTATCAGTGCTGTGATTGTGTGTTTAAAATTTGTGTGTCAGTGCAGTGATTGTGTGTGTATATGTGTGTGTGTCAGTGCAGTGATTGTATGTGTTTCTACGTGTTTTTCAGTGCAGTGATTGTGTGTTTAAAATGTGTGTGTCAGTGCAGTGTTAGTTTGTGTATGTGTGTGTGTCAGTGCAGTGATTGTGTGTGTATATGTGTGTGTGTCAGTGCAGTGTTTGTGTGTGTGTATATGTGTGTTTTTCAGTGCAGTGATTGTGTGTTTATATGTGTGTATGTGTCAGTGCAGTGATTGTGTGTATACGTGTGTGTGTGTCAGTGCAGGGATTGTGTGTGTATATGTGTTTGTGTGTCAGTGCAGTGATTGTGTGCGTACAGTTGAGTGTGTCAGTACAGTGACTGTGTGCGTATATGTGTGTATCAGTGCAGTGATTGTGTGTGTATATGTGTGTATGTCAGAGCAGAGATTGTGTGTGTATATGGGTGTGTGTGTCAGTGCAGTGATTGTGTGTGTATATGTGTGTGTGTCAGTGCAGTGATTGTGTGTGGGTATGTGTGTATGTCAGAGCAGAGATTGTGTTTGTATATGGGTGTGTGTCAGTGCAGTGATTGTGTGTGTATATGTGTGTGTGTGTCAGTGCAGTGTTTGTGTGTGTATATGTGTGTGTCAGTGCAGTGATTGTGTGTGTATATGTGTGTGTGTGTCAGTGCAGTGATTGTGTGTGTGTATGTGTGTATGTCAGAGCAGAGATTGTGTGTGTATATGTGTGTGTGTGTCAGTGCAGTGATTGTGTGTGTAAATGTGTGTGTCAGTGTGGTGTTTGTGTATGTATATGTGTGTATCAGTGCAGTGATTGAGTGCGTCTATGTGTGTGTGTGTCAGTTCAGTGATTGTGTGTGTATATGTGTGTGTCAGTACAGTGATTGTGTGTGTATATGTGTGTGTATTTCAGTGCAGTGATTGTGTGTTTATGTGTGTGTTTGTCAGTGCAGTGATTGTGTGTGAATATGTGTGTGTGTGTGTGTCAGTGCTGTGATTTTGTGTGTATATGTGTGTGTCAGTGCGGTGATTGTGTGTATATATGTGTGTGTGTCAGTGCAGTGATTGTGTGTGTATATGTGTGTATGTCAGTGCAGTGATTGTGTGTGTATATGTGTGTGTGCGTGTGTCCGTGCAGTGATTGTGTGTGTATATGTATGTGTCAGTGCGGTGATTGTGTATGTATATGTGTGTATCAGTGCAGTGATTGTGTGTGTATATGTGTGTCAGTTCAGTGATTGTGTGTGTATATGTGTGTGTCAGTGTGGTGATTGAGTGTGTATATGTGAGTGTCAGTGCAGTGATTGTGTGTGTATATATGAGTGTTTGTCAGTGCAGTGATTGGGTGTATATTTGTGTGTGTCAGTTTAGGGATTGTGTGAGTATATGTGTGTGTCAGTGCAGTGATTGTGTGCGTATATATATGTTTGTCAGTGCAGTGATTGTTTTGTATATGTGTGTGTGTCAGTGCAGTGATTGTTTGTGTATATGTCAGTGCAGTGATTGTGTGTATATGTGAGTGGGATTATCAGTGCTGTGATTGTGTGGTTAAAATTTGTGTGTCAGTGCAGTGATTGTGTGTGTATATGTGTGTGTGTCAGTGCAGTGATTGTATGTGTTTCTACGTGTTTTTCAGTGCAGTGATTGTGTGTTTAAAATGTGTGTGTCAGTGCAGTGTTAGTTTGTGTATGTGTGTGTGTCAGTGCAGTGATTGTGTGTGTATATGTGTGTGTGTCAGTGCAGTGTTTGTGTGTGTGTATATGTGTGTTTTTCAGTGCAGTGATTGTGTGTTTATATGTGTGTATGTGTCAGTGCAGTGATTGTGTGTATACGTGTGTGTGTGTCAGTGCAGGGATTGTGTGTGTATATGTGTTTGTGTGTCAGTGCAGTGATTGTGTGCGTACAGTTGAGTGTGTCAGTACAGTGACTGTGTGTGTATATGTGTGTATCAGTGCAGTGATTGTGTGTGTATATGTGTGTATGTCAGAGCAGAGATTGTGTGTGTATATGGGTGTGTGTGTCAGTGCAGTGATTGTGTGTGTATATGTGTGTGTGTCAGTGCAGTGATTGTGTGTGTGTATGTGTGTATGTCAGAGCAGAGATTGTGTTTGTATATGGGTGTGTGTGTCAGTGCAGGAATTGTGTGTGTATATGTGTGTTTGTCAGTGCAGTGATTGTGTGTGTGTAAATGTGTGTGTGTCAGTGCAGTAATTGTGTGTGTATATGTGTGTGTGTCAGTGCAGTGATTGTGTGTGTATATGTGTGTGTGTGTCAGTACAGTGATTGTGTGTGTATATGTGACTGTGTTTGTCAGTGCAGTGATTGTGTGTTTAAAATTTGTGTGTCAGTGCAGTGATTGTGTGTGCATATGTGTGTGTGTAAGTGCATTGATTATGTGTGTATATGTGTATTTGTCAGTGCAGTGATTGTGTGTGTGTAAATGTGTGTGTGTCAGTGCAGTGATTGTGTGTGTATACGTGTGTGTATTTCAGTGCAGTGATTGTGTGTTTATGTGTGTGTTTGTCAGCACAGTGATTGTGTGTGTATATGTGTGTGTGCGTGTGTCAGTGCAGTGATTGTGTGTGTATATGTGTGTGTCAGTGCAGTGATTGTGTGTGTATATGTGTGTATGTCAGTGCAGTGATTGTGTGTGTGTAAATGTTTGTGTGTCAGTGCAGTGATTGTGTGTGTATATGTGTGTGTCAGTGCGGTGATTGTGTATGTATATGTGTGTATCAGTGCAGTTATTGTGTGTGTATATGTGTGTGTGTGTGTGTGTCAGTTCAGTGATTGTGTGTGTATATGTGTGTGTCAGTGTGGTGATTGAGTGTGTATATGTGAGTGTCAGTGCAGTGATTGTGTGTGTATATATTAGTGTTTGTCAGTGCAGTGATTGTTTTGTATATGTGTGTGCGTCAGTGCAGTGATTGTGTGTGTATATGTGTGTATGTCAGTGCAGTGATTGTGTGTGTGTAAATGTTTGTGTGTCAGTGCAGTGATTGTGTGTGTATATGTGTGTGTCAGTGCGGTGATTGTGTATGTATATGTGTGTATCAGTGCAGTGATTGTGTGTGTATATGTCTGTGTGTGTGTGTGTTAGTTCAGTGATTGTGTGTGTATATGTGTGTGTCAGTGTGGTGATTGAGTGTGTATATGTGAGTGTCAGTGCAGTGATTGTGTGTGTATATATTAGTGTTTGTCAGTGCAGTGATTGTGTGTATATTTGTGTGTGTCAGTTCAGGGATTGTGTGAGTATATGTGTGTGTCAGTGCAGTGATTGTGTGCGTATATATGTGTTTGTCAGTGCCGTGATTGTTTTGTATATGTGTGTGTGTCAGTGCAGTGATTGTGTGTGTATATGTCAGAGCAGTGATTGTGTGTATATGTGTGTGTGTGTCAGTGCAGTGATTGTGTGTGTACATGTGTGTGTCAGTGCGATGATTGTGTGTGTATATTTGTCTGTCAGTGCAGTGATTGTGTGTATATGTGTGTGTGTGTCAGTGCAGTGTTTGTGTGTGTATATGTGTGTGTCAGTGCGGTGATTGTGTGTGTATATGTGTGTTTGTCAGTGCAGTGATTGTGTGTGTGTAAATGTGTGTGTGTCAGTGCAGTAATTGTGTGTGTATATGTGTGTGTGTCAGTGCAGTGATTGTGTGTATATTTGTGTGTGTGTGTCAGTACAGTGATTGTGTGTGTATATGTGACTGTGTTTGTCAGTGCAGTGATTGTGTGTTTAAAATTTGTGTGTCAGTGCAGTGATCGTGTGTGCATATGTGTGTGTGTAAGTGCAGTGATTGTGTGTGTATATGTGTGTTTGTCAGTGCAGTGATTGTGTGTGTGTAAATGTGTGTGTGTCAGTGCAGTGATTGTGTGTGTATACGTGTGTGTATTTCAGTGCAGTGATTGTGTGTTTATGTGTGTGTTTGTCAGCACAGTGATTGTGTGTGTATATGTGTGTGTGCGTGTGTCAGTGCAGTGATTGTGTGTGTATATGTGTGTGTCAGTGCGGTGATTGTGTGTGTATAAGTGTGTATGTCAGTGCAGTGATTGTGTGTGTGTAAATGTTTGTGTGTCAGTGCAGTGATTGTGTGTGTATATGTGTGTGTCAGTGTGGTGATTGTGTATGTACATGTGTGTATCAGTGCAGTGATTGTGTGTGTATACGTGTGTGTGTGTGTGTCAGTTCAGTGATTGTGTGTGTATATGTGTGTGTCAGTGTGATGATTGAGTGTGTATATGTGAGTGTCAGTGCAGTGATTGTGTGTGTATATATTAGTGTTTGTCAGTGCAGTGATTGTGTGTGCATTTGTGTGTGTCAGTTCAGGGATTGTGTGAGTATATGTGTGTGTCAGTGCAGTGATTGTGTGCGTATATATGTGTTTGTCAGTGCCGTGATTGTTTTGTATATGTGTGTGTGTCAGTGCAGTGATTGTGTGTGCATATGTCAGTGCAGTGATTGTGTGTGTATATGTGTGTGTCAGTGCGATGATTGTGTGTGTATATGTGTCTGTCAGTACAGTGATTGTGTGTGTATATGTGTGTGTGTGTCAGTGCAGTGTTTGTGTGTGCATATGTGTGTGTCAGTGCGGTGATTGTGTGTGTATATGTCTGTATGACAGTGCAATATTGTGTGTGTATATGTGTGTGTGTGTCAGTGCAGTGATTGTGTGTGTAAATGTGTGTGTCAGTGTGGTGATTGTGTATGTATATGTGTGTATCAGTGCAGTGATTGAGTGTGTCTATGTGTGTGTGTGTCAGTTCAGTGATTGTATGTGTATATGTGTGTGTCAGTGTGGTGATTGTGTGTGTATATGTGTTTATCAGTGCTGTGAATTTGTGTATATATGTGTGTGTGTGAGTGCAGTGATTGTGTGTGTATATGTGTGTGTTAGTGCAGTGATTGTGTGTGTATATGTGTGTGTCCGTGTGGTGATTGTGTATGTATATGTGCGTATCAGTGCAGTGATTGAGTGTGTCTATGTGTGTGTGTGTCAGTTCAGTGATAGTGTGTGTATATGTGTGTGTCAGTGTGGTGATTGTGTGAGTATATGTGTTTATCAGTGCAGTGACTTTGTGTATATATGTGTGTGTGTGAGTGCAGTGATTGTGCCTGTATATGTGTGTGTATTTCAGTGCAGTGATTGTGTGTATATTTGTGTGTGTCAGTGCAGGGATTGTGTGTGTATATGTGTGTGTCAGTGCAGTGATTGTGTGCGTATGTATGTGTTTGTCAGTGCAGTGATGGTGTGTATATATGTGTGTGTGTGTCAGTGCAGTGATTGTGTGTGTATATGTGTGTGTCAGTGCGATGATTGTGTGTATATATGTGTATGTCAGTGCAGTGATTGTGTGTATATGTGTGTGTGTGTGTTAGTGCAGTGATTGTGTGTGTGTATATGTGTGTGTCAGTGCGGTGATTGTGTGTGTATATGTGTGTATGTCAGTGCAGTGATTGTGTGTGTATATGTGAGTGTGTTTGTCAGTGCAGTGATTGTGTGTTTAAAATTTGTGTGTCAGTGCAGTGATTGTTCGTGCATATGTGTGTGTGTCAGTGCAGTGGTCGTATGTATATGTTTGTGTTTCAGTGCAGTGAATGTGTGAGTATATGTGTGTGTCAGTGCAGTGATTGTGTGTGTATATGTGTGTGTCAGTACAGTGATTGTGTGTGTATATGTGTGTGTCAGTACAGTGATTGTGTGTGTATATGTGTGTGTATTTCAGAGCAGTGATTGTGTGTTTATGTGTGTGTTTGTCAGTGCAGTGATTGTGTGTGAATATGTGTGTGTGTGTGTCAGTGCTGTGATTTCGTGTGTATATGTGTGTGTCAGTGCGGTGATTGTGTGTATATATGTGTGTGTGTCAGTGCAGTGATTGTGTGTGTATATGTGTGTATGTCAGTGCAGTGATTGTGTGTGTATATGTGTGTGTGCGTGTGTCCGTGCAGTGATTGTGTGTGTATATGTGTGTGTCAGTGCGGTGATTGTGTATGTATATGTGTGTATCAGTGCAGTGATTGTGTGTGTATATGTGTGTCAGTTCAGTGATTGTGTGTGTATATGTGTGTGTCAGTGTGGTGATTGAGTGTGTATATGTGAGTGTCAGTGCAGTGATTGTGTGTGTATATATGAGTGTTTGTCAGTGCAGTGATTGTGTGTATATTTGTGTGTGTCAGTTCAGGGATTGTGTGAGTATATGTGTGTGTCAGTGCAGTGATTGTGTGCGTATATATATGTTTGTCAGTGCAGTGATTGTTTTGTATATGTGTGTGTGTCAGTGCAGTGATTGTTTGTGTATATGTCAGTGCAGTGATTGTGTGTATATGTGAGTGTGATTATCAGTGCTGTGATTGTGTGTTTAAAATTTGTGTGTCAGTGCAGTGATTGTGTGTGTATATGTGTGTGTGTCAGTGCAGTGATTGTATGTGTTTCTACGTGTTTTTCAGTGCAGTGATTGTGTGTTTAAAATGTGTGTGTCAGTGCAGTGTTAGTTTGTGTATGTGTGTGTGTCAGTGCAGTGATTGTGTGTGTATATGTGTGTGTGTCAGTGCAGTGTTTGTGTGTGTGTATATGTGTGTTTTTCAGTGCAGTGATTGTGTGTTTATATGTGTGTATGTGTCAGTGCAGTGATTGTGTGTATACGTGTGTGTGTGTCAGTGCAGGGATTGTGTGTGTATATGTGTTTGTGTGTCAGTGCAGTCATTGTGTGCGTACAGTTGAGTGTGTCAGTACAGTGACTGTGTGTGTATATGTGTGTATCAATGCAGTGATTGTGTGTGTATATGTGTGTATGTCAGAGCAGAGATTGTGTGTGTATATGGGTGTGTGTGTCAGTGCAGTGTTTGTGTGTGTAAATGTGTGTGTGTCAGTGCAGTAATTGTGTGTGTATATGTGTGTGTATTTCGGTGCAGTGATTGTGTGTTTATGTGTGTGAATGTCAGTGCAGTGATTGTGTGTGAATATGTGTGTGTGTGTCAGTGCAGTGATTGTGTGTATATGTGTGTGTCAGTTCGGTGATTGTGTGTATATGTGTATGTCAGTGCAGTGATTGTGTGTATATGTGTGTGTGTGTCAGTGCAGTGATTGTGTGTGTATATGTGTGTGTCAGTGCGATGATTGTGTGTGTATATGTGTCTGTCAGTGCAGTGATTGTGTGTATATGTGTGTGTGTGTCAGTGCAGTGTTTGTGTGTGTATATGTGTGTGTCAGTGTGGTGATTGTGTGTGTATATGTCTGTATGTCAGTGCAATGATTGTGTGTGTATATGTGTGTGTGTGTCAGTGCAGTGATTGTGTGTGTAAATGTGTGTGTCAGTGTGGTGATTGTGTATGTGTATGTGTGTATCAGTGCAGTGATTGAGTGTGTCTATGTGTGTGTGCGTCAGTTCAGTGATTGTGTGTGTATATGTGTGTGTCAGTGTGGTGATTGTGTGTGTATATGTGTTTATCAGTGCAGTGAACTTGTGTATATATGTGTGTGTGTGAGTGCAGCGATTGTGTGTGTATATGTGTGTGTCAGTGCAGTGATTGTGTGTGTATATGTGTATGTCAGTGTGGTGATTGTGTATGTATTTGTGCGTATCAGTGCAGTGATTGAGTGTGTCTATGTGTGTGTGTGTCAGTTCAGTGATTGTGTGTGTATATGTGTGTGTCAGTGTGGTGATTGTGTGTGTATATGTGTTTATCAGTGCAGTGAATTTGTGTATATATGTGTGCGTGTGAGTGCAGTGATTGTGTGTGTATATGTGTGTGTCAGTGCAGGGATTGTGTGTGTATATGTGTGTGTCAGTGCAGTGATTGTGTGCGTATATGTGTGTTTGTCAGTGCAGTGATTGTGTGTACATATGTGTGTGTGTGTCAGTGCAGTGATTGTGTGTGTATATGTGTGTGTCAGTGCGATAATTGTGTGTATATATGTGTATGTCAGTGCAGTGATTGTGTGTATATGTGTGTGTGTGTGTGTTAGTGCAGTGATTGTGTGTGTATATGTGTGTGTCAGTGCGGTGATTGTGTGTATATGTGTATGTCAGTGCAGTGATTGTGTGTATATGTGTGTGTGTGTCAGTGCAGTGATTGTGTGTGAATATGTGTGTGTGTGTCAGTGCATTGATTGTGTGTATATGTGTGTGTCAGTGCGGTGATTGTGTGTATATGTGTATGTCAGTGCAGTGATTGTGTGTATATGTGTGTGTGAGTCAGTGCAGTGATTGTGTGTGTATATGTGTGTGTCAGTGCGATGATTGTGTGTGTATATGTGTCTGTCAGTGCAGTGATTGTGTGTATATGTGTGTGTGTGTCAGTGCAGTGTTTGTGTGTGTATATGTGTGTGTCAGTGTGGTGATTGTGTGTGTATATGTCTGTATGTCAGTGCAATGATTGTGTGTGTATATGTGTGTGTGTGTCAGTGCAGTGATTGTGTGTGTAAATGTGTGTGTCAGTGTGGTGATTGTGTATGTGTATGTGTGTATCAGTGCAGTGATTGAGTGTGTCTATGTGTGTGTGCGTCAGTTCAGTGATTGTGTGTGTATATGTGTGTGTCAGTGTGGTGATTGTGTGTGTATATGTGTTTATCAGTGCAGTGAACTTGTGTATATATGTGTGTGTGTGAGTGCAGTGATTGTGTGTGTATATGTGTGTGTCGGTGCAGTGATTGTGTGTGTATATGTGTGTGTCAGTGTGGTGATTGTGTATGTATTTGTGCGTATCAGTGCAGTGATTGAGTGTGTCTATGTGTGTGTGTGTCAGTTCAGTGATTGTGTGTGTATATGTGTGTGTCAGTGTGGTGATTGTGTGTGTATATGTGTTTATCAGTGCAGTGAATTTGTGTATATATGTGTGCGTGTGAGTGCAGTGATTGTGTGTGTATATGTGTGTGTCAGTGCAGGGATTGTGTGTGTATATGTGTGTGTCAGTGCAGTGATTGTGTGCGTATATATGTGTTTGTCAGTGCAGTGATTGTGTGTATATATGTGTGTGTGTGTCAGTGCAGTGATTGTGTGTGTATATGTGTGTGTCAGTGCGATAATTGTGTGTATATATGTGTATGTCAGTGCAGTGATTGTGTGTATATGTGTGTGTGTGTGTGTTATTGCAGTGATTGTGTGTGTATATGTGTGTGTCAGTGCGGTGATTGTGTGTGTATATGTGTGTATGTCAGTGCAGTGATTGTGTGTGTATATGTGAGTGTGTTTGTCAGTGCAGTGATTGTGTGTTTAAAATTTGTGTGTCAGTGCAGTGATTGTGTGTGCATATGTGTGTGTGTCAGTGCAGTGGTCGTGTGTATATGTGTGTGTTTCAGTGCAGTGAATGTGTGAGTATATGTGTGTGTCAGTGCAGTGATTGTGTGTGTATATGTGTGTGTCAGTGCAGTGATTGTGTGCGTATATATGTGTTTGTCAGTGCAGTGATTGTTTTTGTATATGTGTGTTTGTCAGTGCAGTGATTGTGTGTGTATATGTGTGTGTGTGTGTGTGTGGCAGTGCACTGATTGTGCGTGTATATGTGTTTGTGTGTCAGTGCAGTGATTGTGTGAGTATATTTGAGTGTGTCAGTATAGTCACTGTGTGTATATGTGTGTATCAGTGCAGTGATCGTGTGTGTATGTCTGTGTGTGTCAGTACAGTGATTGTGTGTGTTTATGTGTGTGTATTTCAGTGCAGTGATTGTGTGTTTATGTGTGTGTTTGTCAGTGCAGTGATTGTGTGTGAATATGTGTGTGTGTGTGTCAGTGCAGTGATTGTGTGTGTATATGTGTGTGTCAGTGCGGTGATTGTGTGTATATATGTGTGTGTGTCAGTGCAGTGATTGTGTGTGTATATGTGTGTGTGTCAGTGCAGTGATTGTATGTGTTTCTACGTGTTTTTCAGTGCAGTGATTGTGTGTTTAAAATGTGTGTGTCAGTGCAGTGTTAGTTTGTGTATGTGTGTGTGTCAGTGCAGTGATTGTGTGTGTATATGTGTGTGTGTCAGTGCAGTGTTTGTGTGTGTGTATATGTGTGTTTTTCAGTGCAGTGATTGTGTGTTTATGTGTGTGTGTGTGTCAGTGCAGTGATTGTGTGTGTATACGTGTGTGTGTGTCAGTGCAGGGATTGTGTGTGTATATGTGTTTGTGTGTCAGTGCAGTGATTGTGTGCGTACAGTTGAGTGTGTCAGTACAGTGACTGTGTGTGTATATGTGTGTATCAGTGCAGTGATTGTGTGTGTATATGTGTGTATGTCAGAGCAGAGATTGTGTGTGTATATGGGTGTGTGTGTCAGTGCAGTGATTGTGTGTGTATATGTGTGTTTGTCAGTGCAGTGATTGTGTGTGTGTAAATGTGTGTGTGTCAGTGCAGTAATTGTGTGTGTATATGTGTGTGTATTTCAGTGCAGTGATTGTGTGTTTATGTGTGTGAATGTCAGTGCAGTGATTGTGTGTGAATATGTGTGTGTGTGTCAGTGCAGTGATTGTGTGTATATTTGTGTGTCAGTGTGGTGATTGTGTGTATATGTGTGTGTCAGTGCGGTGATTGTGTGTATATGTGTGTGTCAGTGCGGTGATTGTGTGTATATGTGTCTGTCAGTGCAGTGATTGTGTTTATATGTGTGTGTGTGTCAGTGCAGTGTTTGTGTGTGTATATGTGTGTGTCAGTGCGGTGATTGTGTGTGTATATGTCTGTATGTCAGTGCAATGATTGTGTGTGTATATGTGTGTGTGTCAGTGCTGTGATTGTGTGTGTAAATGTGTGTGTCAGTGTGGTGATTGTGTATGTATATGTGTGTATCAGTGCAGTGATTGAGTGTGTCTATGTGTGTGTGTGTGTCAGTTCAGTGATTGTGTGTGTATATGTGTGTGTCAGTGTGGTGATTGTGTGTGTATATGTGTGTGTCAGTGCAGTGAATTTGTGTATATATGTGTGTGTGTGAGTGCAGTGATTGTGTGTGTATATGTGTGTGTCAGTGCAGTGATTGTGTGTGTATATGTGTGTGTCAGTGCAGTGATTGTGTGCGTATATATGTGTTTGTCAGTGCAGTGATTGTTTTGTATATGTGTGTGTGTCAGTGCAGTGATTGTTTGTGTATATGTCAGTGCAGTGATTGTGTTTATATGTGAGTGTGATTATCAGTGCTGTGATTGTGTGTTTAAAATTTGTGTGTCAGTGCAGTGATTGTGTGTGTATATGTGTGTGTGTCAGTGCAGTGTTTGTGTGTGTGTATATGTGTGTTTTTCAGTGCAGTGATTGTGTGTTTATATGTGTGTGTGTGTCAGTGCAGTGATTGTGTGTGTATACGTGTGTGTGTGTCAGTGCAGGGATTGTGTGTGTATATGTGTTTGTGTGACAGTGCAGTGATTGTGTGCGTACAGTTGAGTGTGTCAGTACAGTGACTGTGTGTGTATATGTGTGTATCAGTGCAGTGATTGTGTGTGTATATGTGTGTATGTCAGAGCAGAGATTGTGTGTGTATATGGGTGTGTGTGTCAGTGCAGTGATTGTGTGTGTATATGTGTGTTTGTCAGTGCAGTGATTGTGTGTGTGTGTAAATGTGTGTGTGTCAGTGCAGTAATTGTGTGTGTATATGTGTGTGTGTCAGTGCAGTGATTGTGTGTGTATATGTGTGTGTGTGTCAGTACAGTGATTGTGTGTGTATATGTGAGTGTGTTTGTCAGGGCAGTGATTGTGTGTTTAAAATTTGTGTGTCAGTGCAGTGATTGTGTGTGCATATGTGTGTGTGTGAGTGCAGTGATTGTGTGTGTATATGTGTGTTTATCAGTGCAGTGATTGTGCGTGTGTAAATTTGTGTGTGTCAGTGCAGTGATTGTGTGTGTATACGTGTGTGTGTGTCAGTGCAGTGATTGTGTGTTTATGTGTGTGTTTGTCAGCACAGTGATTGTGTGTGTATATGTGTGTGTGCGTGTGTCAGTGCAGTGATTGTGTGTGTATATGTGTGTGTCAGTGCGGTGATTGTGTGTGTATATGTCTGTATGACAGTGCAATATTGTGTGTGTATATGTGTGTGTGTGTCAGTGCAGTGATTGTGTGAGTAAATGTGTGTGTCAGTGTGGTGATTGTGTATGTATATGTGTGTATCAGTGCAGTGATTGAGTGTGTCTATGTGTGTGTGTGTCAGTTCAGTGATTGTGTGTGTATATGTGTGTGTCAGTGTGGTGATTTTGTGTGTGTATATGTGTTTATCAGTGCAGTGAATTTGTGTATATATGTGTGTGTGAGAGTGCAGTGATTGTGTGTGTATATGTGTGTGTCAGTGCAGTGATTGTGTGTGTATATGTGTGTGTCAGTGTGGTGATTGTGTATGTATATGTGCGTATCAGTGCAGTGATTGAGTGTGTCTATGTGTGTGTGTGTCAGTTCAGTGATTGTGTGTGTATATGTGTGTGTCAGTGTGGTGATTGTGTGTGTATATGTGTTTATCAGTGCAGTGAATTTGTGTATATATGTGTGTGTGTGAGTGCAGTGATTGTGCCTGTATATGTGTGTGTATTTCAGTGCAGTGTTTGTGTGTATATTTGTGTGTGTCAGTGCAGGATTGTGTGTGTATATGTGTGTGTCAGTGCAGTGACTGTGTGCGTATATATGTGTTTGTCAGTGCAGTGATTGTGTGTATATATGTGTGTGTGTGTCAGTGCAGTGATTGTGTGTGTATATGTGTGTGTCAGTGCGATGATTGTGTGTATATATGTGTATGTCAGTGCAGTGATTGTGTGTATATGTGTGTGTGTGTTAGTGCAGTGATTGTGTGTGTATATGTGTGTGTCAGTGCGGTGATTGTGTGTGTATATGTGTGTATGTCAGTGCAGTGATTGTGTGTGTATATGTGAGTGTGTTTGTCAGTGCAGTGATTGTGTGTTTAAAATTTATGTGTCAGTGCAGTGATTGTGTGTGCATATGTGTGTGTGTCAGTGCAGTGGTCGTGTGTATGTGTGTGTGTTTCAGTGCAGTGAATGTGTGAGTATATGCGTGTGTCAGTGCAGTGATTGTGTGTGTATATATGTGTGTCAGTACAGTGATTGTGTGTGTATATGTGTGTGTCAGTACAGTGATTGTGTGTGTATATGTGTGTGTATTTCAGTGCAGTGATTGTGTGTTTATGTGTGTGTTTGTCAGTGCAGTGATTGTGTGTGAATATGTGTGTGTGTGTGTCAGTGCAGTGAATTTGTGTGTATATGTGTGTGTCAGTGCGGTGATTGTGTGTATATATGTGTGTGTGTCAGTGCAGTTATTGTGTGTGTATATGTGTGTATGTCAGTGCAGTGATTGTGTGTGAATATGTGTGTGTGCGTGTGTCAGTGCAGTGATTGTGTGTGTATATGTGTGTGTCAGTGCGGTGATTGTGTGTGTATATGTGTGTATGTCAGTGCAGTGATTGTGTGTGTGTAAATGTTTGTGTGTCAGTGCAGTGATTGTGTGTGTATATGTGTGTGTCAGTGCGGTGATTGTGTATGTATATGTGTGTATCAGTGCAGTGATTGTGTGTGTATATGTGTGTGTGTGTCAATTCAGTGATTGTGTGTGTATATGTGTGTGTCAGTGTGGTGATTGAGTGTGTATATGTGAGTGTCAGTGCAGTGATTGTGTGTGTATATATTAGTGTTTGTCAGTGCAGTGATTGTGTGTATATTTGTGTGTGTCAGTTCAGGGATTGTGTGAGTATATGTGTGTGTCAGTGCAGTGATTGTGTGCGTATATATGTGTTTGTCAGTGCAGTGATTGTTTTGTATATGTGTGTGTGTCAGTGCAGTGATTGTGTGTGTATACGTGTGTGTGTGTCAGTGCAGGGATTGTGTGTGTATCAGTGCAGTGATTGTGTGCGTACAGTTGAGTGTGTCAGTACAGTGACTGTGTGTGTATATGTGTGTATCAGTGCAGTGATTGTGTGTGTATATGTGTGTATGTCAGAGCAGAGATTGTGTGTGTATATGTGTGTGTGTGTCAGTGCAGTGATTGTGTGTGTATATGTGTGTGTCAGTGCGATGATTGTGTGTATATATGTGTATGTCAGTGCAGTGATTGTGTGTATATGTGTGTGTGTGATAGTGCAGTGATTGTGTGTGTATATGTGTGTGTCAGTGCGGTGATTGTGTGTGTATATGTGTGTATGTCAGTGCAGTGATTGTGTGTGTATATGTGAGTGTGTTTGTCAGTGCAGTGATTGTGTGTTTAAAATTTATGTGTCAGTGCAGTGATTGTGTGTGCATATGTGTGTGTGTCAGTGCAGTGGTCGTGTGTATGTGTGTGTGTTTCAGTGCAGTGAATGTGTGAGTATATGTGTGTGTCAGTGCAGTGATTGTGTGTGTATATATGTGTGTCAGTACAGTGATTGTGTGTGTATATGTGTGTGTCAGTACAGTGATTGTGTGTGTATATGTGTGTGTATTTCAGTGCAGTGATTGTGTGTTTATGTGTGTGTTTGTCAGTGCAGTGATTGTGTGTGAATATGTGTGTGTGTGTGTCAGTGCAGTGAATTTGTGTGTATATGTGTGTGTCAGTGCGGTGATTGTGTGTATATATGTGTGTGTGTCAGTGCAGTTATTGTGTGTGTATATGTGTGTATGTCAGTGCAGTGATTGTGTGTGAATATGTGTGTGTGCGTGTGTCAGTGCAGTGATTGTGTGTGTATATGTGTGTGTCAGTGCGGTGATTGTGTGTGTATATGTGTGTATGTCAGTGCAGTGATTGTGTGTGTGTAAATGTTTGTGTGTCAGTGCAGTGATTGTGTGTGTATATGTGTGTGTCAGTGCGGTGATTGTGTATGTATATGTGTGTATCAGTGCAGTGATTGTGTGTGTATATGTGTGTGTGTGTCAATTCAGTGATTGTGTGTGTATATGTGTGTGTCAGTGTGGTGATTGAGTGTGTATATGTGAGTGTCAGTGCAGTGATTGTGTGTGTATATATTAGTGTTTGTCAGTGCAGTGATTGTGTGTATATTTGTGTGTGTCAGTTCAGGGATTGTGTGAGTATATGTGTGTGTCAGTGCAGTGATTGTGTGCGTATATATGTGTTTGTCAGTGCAGTGATTGTTTTGTATATGTGTGTGTGTCAGTGCAGTGATTGTGTGTGTATACGTGTGTGTGTGTCAGTGCAGGGATTGTGTGTGTATCAGTGCAGTGATTGTGTGCGTACAGTTGAGTGTGTCAGTACAGTGACTGTGTGTGTATATGTGTGTATCAGTGCAGTGATTGTGTGTGTATATGTGTGTATGTCAGAGCAGAGATTGTGTGTGTATATGGGTGTGTGTGTCAGTGCAGTGATTGTGTGTGTATATGTGTGTTTGTCAGTGCAGTGATTGTGTGTGTGTAAATGTGTGTGTGTCAGTGCAGTAATTGTGTGTGTATATGTGTGTGTATTTCAGTGCAGTGATTGTGTGTTTATGTGTGTGAATGTCAGTGCAGTGATTGCGTGTGAATATGTGTGTGTGTGTCAGTGCAGTGATTGTGTGTATATGTGTGTATCAGTGTGGTGATTGTGTGTATATGTGTGTGTCAGTGCGGTGATTGTGTGTATATGTGTGTGTCAGTGCGGTGATTGTGTGTATATGTGTCTGTCAGTGCAGTGATTGTGTGTATATGTGTGTGTGTGTCAGTGCAGTGTTTGTGTGTGTATATGTGTGTGTCAGTGCGGTGATTGTGTGTGTATATGTCTGTATGTCAGTGCAATGATTGTGTGTGTATATGTGTGTGTGTCAGTGCAGTGATTATGTGTGTAAATGTGTGTGTCAGTGTGGTGATTGTGTATGTATATGTGTGTATCAGTGCAGTGATTGAGTGTGTCTATGTGTGTGTGTGTCAGTTCAGTGATTGTGTGTGTATATGTGTGTGTCAGTGTGGTGATTGTGTGTGTGTGTATGTGTGTGTCAGTGCAGTGAATTTGTGTATATATGTGTGTGTGTGAGTGCAGTGATTGTGTGTGTATATGTGTGTGTCAGTGCAGTGATTGTGTGTGTATATGTGTGTGTCAGTGCAGTGATTGTGTGCGTATATATGTGTTTGTCAGTGCAGTAATTGTTTTGTATATGTGTGTGTGTCAGTGCAGTGATTGTTTGTGTATATGTCAGTGCAGTGATTGTGTGTATATGTGAGTGTGATTATCAGTGCTGTGATTGTGTGTTTAAAATTTGTGTGTCAGTGCAGTGATTGAGTGTGTATATGTGTGTGTGTCAGTGCAGTGATTGTATGTGTTTCTACGTGTTTTTCAGTGCAGTGATTGTGTGTTTAAAATGTGTGTGTCAGTGCAGTGTTAGTTTGTATATGTGTGTGTGTCAGTGCAGTGATTGTGTGTGTATACGTGTGTGTGTGTCAGTGCAGGGATTGTGTGTGTATATGTGTTTGTGTGTCAGTGCAGTGATTGTGTGCGTACAGTTGAGTGTGTCAGTACAGTGACTGTGTGTGTATATGTGTGTATCAGTGCAGTGATTGTGTGTGTATATGTGTGTATGTCAGAGCAGAGATTGTGTGTGTATATGGGTGTGTGTGTCAGTGCAGTGATTGTGTGTGTATATGTGTGTTTGTCAGTGCAGTGATTGTGTGTGTGTAAATGTGTGTGTGTCAGTGCAGTAATTGTGTGTGTATATGTGTGTGTATTTCAGTGCAGTGATTGTGTGTTTATGTGTGTGAATGTCAGTGCAGTGATTGTGTGTGAATATGTGTGTGTGTGTCAGTGCAGTGATTGTGTGTATATGTGTGTGTCAGTGTGGTGATTGTGTGTATATGTGTGTGTCAGTGCGGTGATTGTGTGTATATGTGTGTGTCAGTGCGGTGATTGTGTGTATATGTGTCTGTCAGTGCAGTGATTGTGTGTATATGTGTGTGTGTGTCAGTGCAGTGTTTGTGTGTGTATATGTGTGTGTCAGTGCGGTGATTGTGTGTGTATATGTCTGTATGTCAGTGCAATGATTGTGTGTGTATATGTGTGTGTGTCAGTGCAGTGATTATGTGTGTAAATGTGTGTGTCAGTGTGGTGATTGTGTATGTATATGTGTGTATCAGTGCAGTGATTGAGTGTGTCTATGTGTGTGTGTGTCAGTGTGGTGATTGTGTGTGTATATGTGTGTGTCAGTGTGGTGATTGTGTGTGTATATGTGTGTGTCAGTGCAGTGAATTTGTGTATATATGTGTGTGTGTGAGTGCAGTGATTGTGTGTGTATATGTGTGTGTCAGTGCAGTGATTGTGTGTGTATATGTGTGTGTCAGTGCAGTGATTGTGTGCGTATATATGTGTTTGTCAGTGCAGTGATTGTTTTGTATATGTGTGTGTGTCAGTGCAGTGATTGTTTGTGTATATGTCAGTGCAGTGATTGTGTGTATATGTGAGTGTGATTATCAGTGCTGTGATTGTGTGTTTAAAATTTGTGTGTCAGTGCAGTGATTGAGTGTGTATATGTGTGTGTGTCAGTGCAGTGATTGTATGTGTTTCTACGTGTTTTTCAGTGCAGTGATTGTGTGTTTAAAATGTGTGTGTCAGTGCAGTGTTAGTTTGTGTATGTGTGTGTGTCAGTGCAGTGATTGTGTGTGTATATGTGTGTGTGTCAGTGCAGTGTTTGTGTGTGTGTATATGTGTGTTTTTCAGTGCAGTGATTGTGTGTTTATATGTGTGTGTGTGTCAGTGCAGTGATTGTGTGTGTATACATGTGTGTGTGTCAGTGCAGGGATTGTGTGTGTATATGTGTTTGTGTGACAGTGCAGTGATTGTGTGCGTACAGTTGAGTGTGTCAGTACAGTGACTGTGTGTGTATATGTGTGTATCAGTGCAGTGATTGTGTGTGTATATGTGTGTATGTCAGAGCAGAGATTGTGTGTGTATATGGGTGTGTGTGTCAGTGCAGTGATTGTGTGTGTATATGTGTGTTTGTCAGTGCAGTGATTGTGTGTGTGTGTAAATGTGTGTGTCAGTGCAGTAATTGTGTGTGTATATGTGTGTGTGTGTCAGTACAGTGATTGTGTGTGTATATGTGAGTGTGTTTGTCAGGGCAGTGATTGTGTGTTTAAAATTTGTGCCTCAGTGCAGTGATTGTGTGTGCATATGTGTGTGTGTAACTGCAGTGATTGTGTGTGTATATGTGTGTTTGTCAGTGCAGTGATTGTGTGTGTGTAAATGTGTGTGTGTCAGTGCAGTGATTGTGTGTGTATACGTGTGTGTGTGTCAGTGCAGTGATTGTGTGTTTATGTGTGTGTTTGTCAGCACAGTGATTCTGTGTGTATATGTGTGTGTGCGTGTGTCAGTGCAGTGATTGTGTGTGTATATGTGTGTGTCAGTGCGGTGATTGTGTGTGTATATGTCTGTATGACAGTGCAATATTGTGTGTGTATATGTGTGTGTGTGTCAGTGCAGTGATTGTGTGAGTAAATGTGTGTGTCAGTGTGGTGATTGTGTATGTATATGTGTGTATCAGTGCAGTGATTGAGTGTGTCTATGTGTGTGTGTGTCAGTTCAGTGATTGTGTGTGTATATGTGTGTGTCAGTGTGGTGATTGTGTGTGTATATGTGTTTATCAGTGCAGTGAATTTGTGTATATATGTGTGTGTGTGAGTGCAGTGATTGTGTGTGTATATGTGTGTGTCAGTGCAGTGATTGTGTGTGTATATGTGTGTGTCAGTGTGGTGATTGTGTATGTATATGTGCGTATCAGTGCAGTGATTGAGTGTGTCTATGTGTGTGTGTGTCAGTTCAGTGATTGTGTGTGTATATGTGTGTGTCAGTGTGGTGATTGTGTGTGTATATGTGTGTGTCAGTGCAGTGAATTTGTGTATATATGTGTGTGTGTGAGTGCAGTGATTGTGTGTGTATATGTGTGTGTCAGTGTGGTGATTGTGTGTGTATATGTGTTTATCAGTGCAGTGAATTTGTGTATATATGTGTGCGTGTGAGTGCAGTGATTGTGTGTGTATATGTGTGTGTCAGTGCAGGGATTGTGTGTGTATATGTGTGTGTCAGTGCAGTGATTGTGTGCGTATATATGTGTTTGTCAGTGCAGTGATTGTGTGTATATATGTGTGTGTGTGTCAGTGCAGTGATTGTGTGTGTATATGTGTGTGTCAGTGCGATAATTGTGTGTATATATGTGTATGTCAGTGCAGTGATTGTGTGTATATGTGTGTGTGTGTGTGTTATTGCAGTGATTGTGTGTGTATATGTGTGTGTCAGTGCGGTGATTGTGTGTGTATATGTGTGTATGTCAGTGCAGTGATTGTGTGTGTATATGTGAGTGTGTTTGTCAGTGCAGTGATTGTGTGTTTAAAATTTGTGTGTCAGTGCAGTGATTGTGTGTGCATATGTGTGTGTGTCAGTGCAGTGGTCGTGTGTATATGTGTGTGTTTCAGTGCAGTGAATGTGTGAGTATATGTGTGTGTCAGTGCAGTGATTGTGTGTGTATATGTGTGTGTCAGTGCAGTGATTGTGTGCGTATATATGTGTTTGTCAGTGCAGTGATTGTTTTTGTATATGTGTGTTTGTCAGTGCAGTGATTGTGTGTGTATATGTGTGTGTGTGTGTGTGTGGCAGTGCACTGATTGTGCGTGTATATGTGTTTGTGTGTCAGTGCAGTGATTGTGTGAGTATATTTGAGTGTGTCAGTATAGTGACTGTGTGTATATGTGTGTATCAGTGCAGTGATCGTGTGTGTATGTCTGTGTGTGTCAGTACAGTGATTGTGTGTGTTTATGTGTGTGTATTTCAGTGCAGTGATTGTGTGTTTATGTGTGTGTTTGTCAGTGCAGTGATTGTGTGCGAATATGTGTGTGTGTGTGTCAGTGCAGTGATTGTGTGTGTATATGTGTGTGTCAGTGCGGTGATTGTGTGTATATATGTGTGTGTGTCAGTGCAGTGATTGTGTGTGTATATGTGTGTGTGTCAGTGCAGTGATTGTATGTGTTTCTACGTGTTTTTCAGTGCAGTGATTGTGTGTTTAAAATGTGTGTGTCAGTGCAGTGTTAGTTTGTGTATGTGTGTGTGTCAGTGCAGTGATTGTGTGTGTATATGTGTGTGTGTCAGTGCAGGGCTTGTGTGTGTGTATATGTGTGTTTTTCAGTGCAGTGATTGTGTGTTTATGTGTGTGTGTGTGTCAGTGCAGTGATTGTGTGTGTATACGTGTGTGTGTGTCAGTGCAGGGATTGTGTGTGTATATGTGTTTGTGTGTCAGTGCAGTGATTGTGTGCGTACAGTTGAGTGTGTCAGTACAGTGACTGTGTGTGTATATGTGTGTATCAGTGCAGTGATTGTGTGTGTATATGTGTGTATGTCAGAGCAGAGATTGTGTGTGTATATGGGTGTGTGTGTCAGTGCAGTGATTGTGTGTGTATATGTGTGTTTGTCAGTGCAGTGATTGTGTGTGTGTAAATGTGTGTGTGTCAGTGCAGTAATTGTGTGTGTATATGTGTGTGTATTTCAGTGCAGTGATTGTGTGTTTATGTGTGTGAATGTCAGTGCAGTGATTGTGTGTGAATATGTGTGTGTGTGTCAGTGCAGTGATTGTGTGTATATTTGTGTGTCAGTGTGGTGATTGTGTGTATATGTGTGTGTCAGTGCAGTGATTGTGTTTATATGTGTGTGTGTGTCAGTGCAGTGTTTGTGTGTGTATATGTGTGTGTCAGTGCGGTGATTGTGTGTGTATATGTCTGTATGTCAGTGCAGCGATTGTGTGTGTATATGTGTGTGTGTGTCAGTGCAGTGTTTGTGTGTGTATATTTGTGTGTCAGTGCGGTGATTGTGTGTGTATATGTGTCTGTCAGTGCAGTGATTGTGTTTATATGTGTGTGTGTGTCAGTGCAGTGTTTGTGTGTGTATATGTGTGTGTCAGTGCGGTGATTGTGTGTGTATATGTCTGTATGTCAGTGCAATGATTGTGTGTGTATATGTGTGTGTGTCAGTGCTGTGATTGTGTGTGTAAATGTGTGTGTCAGTGTGGTGATTGTGTATGTATATGTGTGTATCAGTGCAGTGATTGAGTGTGTCTATGTGTGTGTGTGTCAGTTCAGTGATTGTGTGTGTATATGTGTGTGTCAGTGTGGTGATTGTGTGTGTATATGTGTGTGTCAGTGCAGTGAATTTGTGTATATATGTGTGTGTGTGAGTGCAGTGATTGTGTGTGTATATGTGTGTGTCAGTGCAGTGATTGTGTGTGTATATGTGTGTGTCAGTGCAGTGATTGTGTGCGTATATATGTGTTTGTCAGTGCAGTGATTGTTTTGTATATGTGTGTGTGTCAGTGCAGTGATTGTTTGTGTATATGTCAGTGCAGTGATTGTGTTTATATGTGAGTGTGATTATCAGTGCTGTGATTGTGTGTTTAAAATTTGTGTGTCAGTGCAGTGATTGTGTGTGTATATGTGTGTGTGTCAGTGCAGTGTTTGTGTGTGTGTATATGTGTGTTTTTCAGTGCAGTGATTGTGTGTTTATATGTGTGTGTGTGTCAGTGCAGTGATTGTGTGTGTATACGTGTGTGTGTGTCAGTGCAGGGATTGTGTGTGTATATGTGTTTGTGTGACAGTGCAGTGATTGTGTGCGTACAGTTGAGTGTGTCAGTACAGTGACTGTGTGTGTATATGTGTGTATCAGTGCAGTGATTGTGTGTGTATATGTGTGTATGTCAGAGCAGAGATTGTGTGTGTATATGGGTGTGTGTGTCAGTGCAGTGATTGTGTGTGTATATGTGTGTTTGTCAGTGCAGTGATTGTGTGTGTGTGTAAATGTGTGTGTGTCAGTGCAGTAATTGTGTGTGTATATGTGTGTGTGTCAGTGCAGTGATTGTGTGTGTATATGTGTGTGTGTGTCAGTACAGTGATTGTGTGTGTATATGTGAGTGTGTTTGTCAGGGCAGTGATTGTGTGTTTAAAATTTGTGTGTCAGTGCAGTGATTGTGTGTGCATATGTGTGTGTGTGAGTGCAGTGATTGTGTGTGTATATGTGTGTTTATCAGTGCAGTGATTGTGCGTGTGTAAATTTGTGTGTGTCAGTGCAGTGATTGTGTGTGTATACGTGTGTGTGTGTCAGTGCAGTGATTGTGTGTTTATGTGTGTGTTTGTCAGCACAGTGATTGTGTGTGTATATGTGTGTGTGCGTGTGTCAGTGCAGTGATTGTGTGTGTATATGTGTGTGTCAGTGCGGTGATTGTGTGTGTATATGTCTGTATGACAGTGCAATATTGTGTGTGTATATGTGTGTGTGTGTCAGTGCAGTGATTGTGTGAGTAAATGTGTGTGTCAGTGTGGTGATTGTGTATGTATATGTGTGTATCAGTGCAGTGATTGAGTGTGTCTATGTGTGTGTCAGTTCAGTGATTGTGTGTGTATATGTGTGTGTCAGTGTGGTGATTGTGTGTGTATATGTGTTTATCAGTGCAGTGAATTTGTGTATATATGTGTGTGTGTGAGTGCAGTGATTGTGTGTGTCAGTGCAGTGATTGTGTGTGTATATGTGTCTGTCAGTGTGGTGATTGTGTATGTATATGTGCGTATCAGTGCAGTGATTGAGTGTGTCTATGTGTGTGTGTGTCAGTTCAGTGATTGTGTGTGTATATGTGTGTGTCAGTGTGGTGATTGTGTGTGTATATGTGTTTATCAGTGCAGTGAATTTGTGTATATATGTGTGTGTGTGAGTGCAGTGATTGTGCCTGTTTCTGTGTGTGTATTTCAGTGCAGTGTTTGTGTGTATATTTGTGTGTGTCAGTGCAGGATTGTGTGTGTATATGTGTGTGTCAGTGCAGTGACTGTGTGCGTATATATGTGTTTGTCAGTGCAGTGATTGTGTGTATATATGTGTGTGTGTGTCAGTGCAGTGATTGTGTGTGTATATGTGTGTGTCAGTGCGATGATTGTGTGTATATATGTGTATGTCAGTGCAGTGATTGTGTGTATATGTGTGTGTGTGTTAGTGCAGTGGTTGTGTGTGTATATGTGTGTGTCAGTGCGGTGATTGTGTGTGTATATGTGTGTATGTCAGTGCAGTGATTGTGTGTGTATATGTGAGTGTGTTTGTCAGTGCAGTGATTGTGTGTTTAAAATTTATGTGTCAGTGCAGTGATTGTGTGTGCATATGTGTGTGTGTCAGTGCAGTGGTCGTGTGTATGTGTGTGTGTTTCAGTGCAGTGAATGTGTGAGTATATGTGTGTGTCAGTGCAGTGATTGTGTGTGTATATATGTGTGTCAGTACAGTGATTGTGTGTGTATATGTGTGTGTCAGTACAGTGATTGTGTGTGTATATGTGTGTGTATTTCAGTGCAGTGATTGTGTGTTTATGTGTGTGTTTGTCAGTGCAGTGATTGTGTGTGAATATGTGTGTGTGTGTGTCAGTGCAGTGAATTTGTGTGTATATGTGTGTGTCAGTGCGGTGATTGTGTGTATATATGTGTGTGTGTCAGTGCAGTTATTGTGTGTGTATATGTGTGTATGTCAGTGCAGTGATTGTGTGTGAATATGTGTGTGTGCGTGTGTCAGTGCAGTGATTGTGTGTGTATATGTGTGTGTCAGTGCGGTGATTGTGTGTGTATATGTGTGTATGTCAGTGCAGTGATTGTGTGTGTGTAAATGTTTGTGTGTCAGTGCAGTGATTGTGTGTGTATATGTGTGTGTCAGTGCGGTGATTGTGTATGTATATGTGTGTATCAGTGCAGTGATTGTGTGTGTATATGTGTGTGTGTGTCAGTTCAGTGATTGTGTGTGTATATGTGTGTGTCAGTGTGGTGATTGAGTGTGTATATGTGAGTGTCAGTGCAGTGATTGTGTGTGTATATATTAGTGTTTGTCAGTGCAGTGATTGTGTGTATATTTGTGTGTGTCAGTTCAGGGATTGTGTGAGTATATGTGTGTGTCAGTGCAGTGATTGTGTGCGTATATATGTGTTTGTCAGTGCAATGATTGTTTTGTATATGTGTGTGTGTCAGTGCAGTGATTGTGTGTGTATACGTGTGTGTGTGTCAGTGCAGGGATTGTGTGTGTATATGTGTTTGTGTGTCAGTGCAGTGATTGTGTGCGTACAGTTGAGTGTGTCAGTACAGTGACTGTGTGTGTATATGTGTGTATCAGTGCAGTGATTGTGTGTGTATATGTGTGTATGTCAGAGCAGAGATTGTGTGTGTATATGGGTGTGTGTGCCAGTGCAGTGATGGTGTGTGTATATGTGTGTTTGTCAGTGCAGTGATTGTGTGTGTGTAAATGTGTGTGTGTCAGTGCAGTAATTGTGTGTGTATATGTGTGTGTATTTCAGTGCAGTGATTGTGTGTTTATGTGTGTGAATGTCAGTGCAGTGATTGTTTGTGAATATGTGTGTGTGTGTCAGTGCAGTGATTGTGTGTATATGTGTGTATCAGTGTGGTGATTGTGTGTATATGTGTGTGTCAGTGCGGTGATTGTGTGTATATGTGTGTGTCAGTGCGGTGATTGTGTGTATATGTGTCTGTCAGTGCAGTGATTGTGTGTATATGTGTGTGTGTGTCAGTGCAGTGTTTGTGTGTGTATATGTGTGTGTCAGTGCGGTGATTGTGTGTGTATATGTCTGTATGTCAGTGCAATGATTGTGTGTGTATATGTGTGTGTGTCAGTGCAGTGATTATGTGTGTAAATGTGTGTGTCAGTGTGGTGATTGTGTATGTATATGTGTGTATCAGTGCAGTGATTGAGTGTGTCTATGTGTGTGTGTGTCAGTTCAGTGATTGTGTGTGTATATGTGTGTGTCAGTGTGGTGATTGTGTGTGTGTATGTGTGTGTCAGTGCAGTGAATTTGTGTATATATGTGTGTGTGTGAGTGCAGTGATTGTGTGTGTATATGTGTGTGTCAGTGCAGTGATTGTGTGTGTATATGTGTGTGTCAGTGCAGTGATTGTGTGCGTATATATGTGTTTGTCAGTGCAGTAATTGTTTTGTATATGTGTGTGTGTCAGTGCAGTGATTGTTTGTGTATATGTCAGTGCAGTGATTGTGTGTATATGTGAGTGTGATTATCAGTGCTGTGATTGTGTGTTTAAAATTTGTGTGTCAGTGCAGTGATTGAGTGTGTATATGTGTGTGTGTCAGTGCAGTGATTGTATGTGTTTCTACGTGTTTTTCAGTGCAGTGATTGTGTGTTTAAAATGTGTGTGTCAGTGCAGTGTTAGTTTGTATATGTGTGTGTGTCAGTGCAGTGATTGTGTGTGTATACGTGTGTGTGTGTCAGTGCAGGGATTGTGTGTGTATATGTGTTTGTGTGTCAGTGCAGTGATTGTGTGCGTACAGTTGAGTGTGTCAGTACAGTGACTGTGTGTGTATATGTGTGTATCAGTGCAGTGATTGTGTGTGTATATGTGTGTATGTCAGAGCAGAGATTGTGTGTGTATATGGGTGTGTGTGTCAGTGCAGTGATTGTGTGTGTATATGTGTGTTTGTCAGTGCAGTGATTGTGTGTGTGTAAATGTGTGTGTGTCAGTGCAGTAATTGTGTGTGTATATGTGTGTGTATTTCAGTGCAGTGATTGTGTGTTTATGTGTGTGAATGTCAGTGCAGTGATTGTGTGTGAATATGTGTGTGTGTGTCAGTGCAGTGATTGTGTGTATATGTGTGTGTCAGTGTGGTGATTGTGTGTATATGTGTGTGTCAGTGCGGTGATTGTGTGTATATGTGTGTGTCAGTGCGGTGATTGTGTGTATATGTGTCTGTCAGTGCAGTGATTGTGTGCATATGTGTGTGTGTGTCAGTGCAGTGTTTGTGTGTGTATATGTGTGTGTCAGTGCGGTGATTGTGTGTGTATATGTCTGTATGTCAGTGCAATGATTGTGTGTGTATATGTGTGTGTGTCAGTGCAGTGATTATGTGTGTAAATGTGTGTGTCAGTGTGGTGATTGTGTATGTATATGTGTGTATCAGTGCAGTGATTGAGTGTGTCTATGTGTGTGTGTGTCAGTGTGGTGATTGTGTGTGTATATGTGTGTGTCAGTGTGGTGATTGTGTGTGTATATGTGTGTGTCAGTGCAGTGAATTTGTGTATATATGTGTGTGTGTGTGTGTGAGTGCAGTGATTGTGTGTGTATATGTGTGTGTCAGTGCAGTGATTGTGTGTGTATATGTGTGTGTCAGTGCAGTGATTGTGTGCGTATATATGTGTTTGTCAGTGCAGTGATTGTTTTGTATATGTGTGTGTGTCAGTGCAGTGATTGTTTGTGTATATGTCAGTGCAGTGATTGTGTGTATATGTGAGTGTGATTATCAGTGCTGTGATTGTGTGTTTAAAATTTGTGTGTCAGTGCAGTGATTGAGTATATGTGTGTGTGTCAGTGCAGTGATTGTATGTGTTTCTACGTGTTTTTCAGTGCAGTGATTGTGTGTTTAAAATGTGTGTGTCAGTGCAGTGTTAGTTTGTGTATGTGTGTGTGTCAGTGCAGTGATTGTGTGTGTATATGTGTGTGTGTCAGTGCAGTGCTTGTGTGTGTGTATATGTGTGTTTTTCAGTGCAGTGATTGTGTGTTTATATGTGTGTGTGTGTCAGTGCAGTGATTGTGTGTGTATACGTGTGTGTGTGTGTCAGTGCAGGGATTGTGTGTGTATATGTGTTTGTGTGACAGTGCAGTGATTGTGTGCGTACAGTTGAGTGTGTCAGTACAGTGACTGTGTGTGTATATGTGTGTATCAGTGCAGTGATTGTGTGTGTATATGTGTGTATGTCAGAGCAGAGATTGTGTGTGTATATGGGTGTGTGTGTCAGTGCAGTGATTGTGTGTGTATATGTGTGTTTGTCAGTGCAGTGATTGTGTGTGTGTGTAAATGTGTGTGTGTCAGTGCAGTAATTGTGTGTGTATATGTGTGTGTGTCAGTGCAGTGATTGTGTGTGTATATGTGTGTGTGTGTCAGTACAGTGATTGTGTGTGTATATGTGAGTGTGTTTGTCAGGGCAGTGATTGTGTGTTTAAAATTTGTGCCTCAGTGCAGTGATTGTGTGTGCATATGTGTGTGTGTAACTGCAGTGATTGTGTGTGTATATGTGTGTTTGTCAGTGCAGTGATTGTGTGTGTGTAAATGTGTGTGTGTCAGTGCAGTGATTGTGTGTGTATACGTGTGTGTGTGTCAGTGCAGTGATTGTGTGTTTATGTGTGTGTTTGTCAGCACAGTGATTCTGTGTGTATATGTGTGTGTGCGTGTGTCAGTGCAGTGATTGTGTGTGTATATGTGTGTGTCAGTGCGGTGATTGTGTGTGTATATGTCTGTATGACAGTGCAATATTGTGTGTGTATATGTGTGTGTGTGTCAGTGCAGTGATTGTGTGAGTAAATGTGTGTGTCAGTGTGGTGATTGTGTATGTATATGTGTGTATCAGTGCAGTGATTGAGTGTGTCTATGTGTGTGTGTGTCAGTTCAGTGATTGTGTGTGTATATGTGTGTGTCAGTGTGGTGATTGTGTGTGTATATGTGTTTATCAGTGCAGTGAATTTGTGTATATATGTGTGTGTGTGTGAGTGCAGTGATTGTGTGTGTATATGTGTGTGTCAGTGCAGTGATTGTGTGTGTATATGTGTGTGTCAGTGTGGTGATTGTGTATGTATATGTGCGTATCAGTGCAGTGATTGAGTGTGTCTATGTGTGTGTGTGTCAGTTCAGTGATTGTGTGTGTATATGTGTGTGTCAGTGTGGTGATTGTGTGTGTATATGTGTTTATCAGTGCAGTGAATTTGTCTATATATGTGTGTGTGTGAGTGCAGTGATTGTGCCTGTATATGTGTGTGTATTTCAGTGCAGTGATTGTGTGTATATTTGTGTGTGTCAGTGCAGGATTGTGTGTGTATATGTGTGTGTCAGTGCAGTGATTGTGTGCGTATATATGTGTTTGTCAGTGCAGTGATTGAGTGTATATATGTGTGTGTGTGTCAGTGCAGTGATTGTGTGTGTATATGTGTGTGTCAGTGCGATGATTGTGTGTATATATGTGTATGTCAGTGCAGTGATTGTGTGTATATGTGTGTGTGTTAGTGCAGTGATTGTGTGTGTTTCTGTGTGTGTCAGTGCGGTGATTGTGTGTGTATATGTGTGTATGTCAGTGCAGTGATTGTGTGTGTATATGTGAGTGTGTTTGTCAGTGCAGTGATTGTGTGTTTAAAATTTATGTGTCAGTGCAGTGATTGTGTGTGCATATGTGTGTGTGTCAGTGCAGTGGTCGTGTGTATATGTGTGTGTTTCAGTGCAGTGAATGTGTGAGTATATGTGTGTGTCAGTGCAGTGATTGTGTGTGTATATATGTGTGTCAGTACAGTGATTGTGTGTGTATATGTGTGTGTCAGTACAGTGATTGTGTGTGTATATGTGTGTGTATTTCAGTGCAGTGATTGTGTGTTTATGTGTGTGTTTGTCAGTGCAGTGATTGTGTGTGAATATGTGTGTGTGTGTGTCAGTGCAGTGAATTTGTGTGTATATGTGTGTGTCAGTGCGGTGATTGTGTGTATATATGTGTGTGTGTCAGTGCAGTTATTGTGTGTGTATATGTGTGTATGTCAGTGCAGTGATTGTGTGTGTATATGTGTGTGTGCGTGTGTCAGTGCAGTGATTGTGTGTGTATATGTGTGTGTCAATGCGGTGATTGTGTGTGTATATGTGTGTATGTCAGTGCAGTGATTGTGTGTGTGTAAATGTTTGTGTGTCAGTGCAGTGATTGTGTGTGTATATGTGTGTGTCAGTGCGGTGATTGTGTATGTATATGTGTGTATCAGTGCAGTGATTGTGTGTGTATATGTGTGTGTGTGTGTCAGTTCAGTGATTGTGTGTGTATATGTGTGTGTCAGTGTGGTGATTGAGTGTGTATATGTGAGTGTCAGTGCAGTGATTGTGTGTGTATATATTAGTGTTTGTCAGTGCAGTGATTGTGTGTATATTTGTGTGTGTCAGTTCAGGGATTGTGTGAGTATATGTGTGTGTCAGTGCAGTGATTGTGTGCGTATATATGTGTTTGTCAGTGCAGTGATTGTTTTGTATATGTGTGTGTGTCAGTGCAGTGATTGTTTGTGTATATGTCAGTGCAGTGATTGTGTGTATATGTGAGTGTGATTATCAGTGCTGTGATTGTGTGTTTAAAATTTGTGTGTCAGTGCAGTGATTGTGTGTGTATATGTGTGTGTGTCAGTGCAGTGATTGTATGTGTTTCTACGTGTTTTTCAGTGCAGTGATTGTGTGTTTAAAATGTGTGTGTCAGTGCAGTGTTAGTTTGTGTATGTGTGTGTGTCAGTGCAGTGATTGTGTGTGTATATGTGTGTGTGTCAGTGCAGTGTTTGTGTGTGTGTATATGTGTGTTTTTCAGTGCAGTGATTGTGTGTATGTGTCAGTGCAGTGATTGTGTGTGTATACGTGTGTGTGTGTCAGTGCAGGGATTGTGTGTGTATATGTGTTTGTCAGTGAAGTGATTGTGATTGTAAAATGTGTGTGTGTCAGTGCAGTGGTTGTCTGTTTAAAAATTGTGTGTCAGTGCAGTGATTGTGTATATATGTGTTTTTGTCAGTGCAGTGATTGAGTGTGTATATGTGTGTGTCAGTGCAGTGATTGTGTGTGTATATATGTGTGTGTGTTTGTCAGTGTAGTGATTGTGTGTGTATATGTGTGTTTGTCAGTGCAATGATTTTGTATGTATAAGTATTTGTGTCAGTGCAATGATTGTGCCTGAATATGTGTGCGTGTCAGTGCAGTGCTTGTCTGTGTATGTGTCTGTGTCAGTGCAGTGATTGTGTGTGTAAATGTGTGTTGTTTGTCAGTGCAGTGATTGAGTGTGTATATGAGTGTGTGTTTGTTAGTGCAGTGATTGTGTGTTTAAATGTGTGTGTGTCAGTGCAGTGATTGTGTGTGCATATATGTGTGTGTCAGTGCAGTGATTGTGTGTGTATATTTGTGCTGATTGACAGTGCAATGATTGTGATTATATGTGTGTGTGTTTGTTGGTGCAGTGATTGTGTGTGTAAATGTGTGAGTGTCAGTGCAGTGATTGTGTGTGTACGTGTGTGTGTGTGTCAGTGCAGGGATTATATGTGTGTATACATGTATGTGTCAATGCAGTGATTGTGTGTGTATATGTGTTTGTGTGCAGTGCAGTGATTGTGTGTGTACATGTGTGTTTGTCAGAGCAGTGATTGTGTGCGTATAAATGTATGTGTGTCAGTGCAGTGATTGTGTGTGTGTATATGTGTGAGTCAGTGCAGTGATTGTGTGTGTGTATATGTGTGTGTGTCAGTGGTATGATTATGTGTGTATATGTGTGTGTGTCATTGCAGTGATTGAGTGTGTATATGTGTGTTTGACAGTGCAGTGATTGTGTGTGGACATGTGTGTTTGTCAGTGCAGTGATTGTGTGTGTATATGTATGTGTGTCAGTGCAGTGATTGTGTGTGTAGATGTGTTTGTCAGTGCAGTGATTGTGTGTGTATATGTGTGTGTGTTTGTTGGTGTAGTGATTGTGTGCGTAAATGTGTGTGTGTCAGTGCAGTGATTGTGTGTGTATATATTTGTGTGTGTGTGTGTGTCAGTGCAGGGATTGTGTGTGTGTAGCCGTGTAAGTGTCAATGCCGTGATTGTGTGTGTATATGTGTGTTTGTCAGTGCAGTGATTGTGTGTGTATATGTATGTGTGTCAGTGCAGTGATTGTGTGTGGATATGTGTGTTTGTAAGTGCAGTGATTGTGTGTGTGTAAATGTGTGTGTATCAGTGCAGTGATTGTGTGTGTATATGTGTGTTTGTCAGTGCAGTGATTGTGTGTGTGTAAATGTGTGTGTATCAGTGCAGTGATTGTGTGTGTTTTTGTGTGTGTGTCAGTGCAGTGATTGTGTGTGCATATGTGTGTTGAATGTCAGTGCAGTAATTGTGTGTGTTTATGTGTGTGTGTTTGTTGGTGCAGTGATTGTGTGTGTAAATGTGTGTGTGTCAGTGCAGTGATTGTGTGTGTATGTGTGTGTGTCAGTGCAGTGATTGTATGTGCATATGTGTGTTGATTGTCAGTGCAGTGATTGTGTTTGTATAAGTGAGTGTGTTTGTCAGTGCAGTGCTTGTGTGTTTTAATGTGTGTGTGTCAGTGCAGTGATTGTGTGTGTATATGTGTGTGTGTCAGTGCAGTGATTGTGTGTGCATACGTGTGTTGATTGTCAGTGCAGTGATTGACTGTGTATATATGTGAGTTTGTTGGTGCACTGATTGTGTGTGTATATATGTGCGTGTGTCAGTGCAGTGATTGTGTGTGTATGTGTGTGTGTGTCATTGCCGGGATTGTGTGTGTGTATGTGTGTGTGTCAGTGCAGTGATTGTGTGTGTATATGTGATTTTGTCAGTGCAGTGAATGTGTGTGTGTAAATGTATGTGTGTCAGTGCAGTGATTGTGTGTGTATTTGTGTGTGTCAGTGCAGTGATTGAGTGTGTATATGTGTGTGTGTTTGTCAGTGCAGTGATTGTGTGTTTAAATGTGTGTGTGTCAGTGCATTGATTGTGTGTGTATATATGTGTGTGTCAGTGCCGTGATTGTGTGTGTATATGTGTGTTGATTGTCAGTCCAGTGATTGTGTGTGTATATGTGTGTGTGTCAGTGCAGTGATTGTGTGTGTATATGTGTGTATGTCAGTGCAGCTATTGTGTGTGTATATGTGTGTCTGTTTGTTAGTGCAGTGATTGAGTGTTTAAATGTGTGTGTGTCAGTGCAGTGATTGTGTGTGCGTGTGTGTGTCAGTGCAGTGATTGAGTTTGTATATGTGTGTGTGTGTCAGTGCAGTGATTGGGTGTGTGTAAATGTGTGTGTGTCAGTGCAGTGATAGTGTGTATATATGTGTGTGTCAGTGCAGTGATTGTGTGTGTTTGTGTGTGTGTGTCAGTGCAGTGATTGTGCGTTTAAATGTGTGTGTGTATTTGCAGTGATTGTGTGTGTATATGTGTGTGTGTCAGTGCAGTGATTGTGTGAGTATATGTGTGTGTATCAGTGCAGTGATTGTGTGTGTATATGTGTGTTTGTTAGTGCGGTGATTCTGTGTTTAAATGTGTGTGTGTCAGTGCAGTGATTGTGTGTGTATGTGTGTGTTGTTTGTCAGTGCAGTGATTGTGTGTGTAAATGTGCATTGTTTGTCAGTGAAGTGATTGTGTGTGTATATGTGTGTGTGTTTGTTAGTGCAGTGATTGTGTGTTTAAATGTGTGTGTGTCAGTGCAGTGATTGTGTGTGTATATATGTGTGTGTCAGTGCTGTGATTGTGTGTGTATATGTGTGCTGATTGTCAGTGCAGTCATTGTGTGTGTATATGTGTGTGTGTTTGTTGGTGCAGTGATTGTGTGCGTAAATGTGTGTGTGTCAGTGCAGTGATTGTGAGTGTACGTGTGTCAGTGCAGGGATTGTGTGTGTATATGTGTGTGTGTCAGTGCAGTGATTGTGTATGTATATGTGTGTTCTTTGTCAGTGCAGTGATTGTGTGTGTATATGTGTGTGTGTTTGTTAGTGCAGTGATTGTGTGTTTAAATGTGTGTGTGTCAGTGCAGTGATTGTGAGTGTATATATGTGTGTGTCAGTGCCGTGATGTGTGTGAATATGGGTGCTGATTGTCAGTGCAGTGATTGTGTGTGGAAATGTGTGTGTGTTTGTTGGTGCAGTGATTGTGTGCGTAAATGTGCATGAGTCAGTGAAGTGATTGTGTGTGTATATGTGTGTGTCAGTGCAGTGATTGTGTATATATATGTGTTTTTCAGTGCAGTGATTGTGAGTGTCAGTGCAGTGTTTTTGTGTGTATATGTGTATGTGTGTGTGTCAGTGCAGTGATTGTGTGTGTATATGTGTGTGTGTCATGCAGTGATTTTGTGTATATGTGTGTGTGCCAGTGCAGTGATTGTGGGTGTATATGTGTGTTTGTTAGTGCAGTGATTGTGTGTTTAAAAGTGTGTGCGTCAGTGCAGTGATTGTGTGTTTGTGTGTGTTGTTTGTCAGTGCAGTGATTGTGTGTGTATATGTGTGTTGTTTGTCAGTGCAGTGATTGTGTGTGTTTCTGTGTGTGTGTTTGGTAGTGCAGTGATTGTGTGTTTAAATGTGTGTGTGTCAGTGCAGTTATTGTGTGTGTATATGTGTGTATGTCAGTGCAGTGATTGTGTGTGTATATGTGTGTGTGTTTGTCAGTGCATTGATTGTGTGTTTAAATGTGTGTGTGTCAGTGCATTGATTGCGTGTGTATATATGTGTGTGTCAGTGCCGTGATCGTATGTGTATATGTGTGCTTATTGTCAGTCCAGTGATTGTGTGTGTATATGTGTGTGTGTCAGTGCAGTGATTGTGTGTGTATATGTGTGTTGTTTGTCAGTGCAGTGATTGTGTGTGTATATGTGAGTGTGTTTGTCAGTGCAGTGATTGTGTGTTTAAAATTTATGTGTCAGTGCAGTGATTGTGTGTGCATATGTGTGTGTGTCAGTGCAGTGGTCGTGTGTATATGTGTGTGTTTCAGTGCAGTGAATGTGTGAGTATATGTGTGTGGCAGTGCAGTGATTGTGTGTGTATATATGTGTGTCAGTACAGTGATTGTGTGTGTATATGTGTGTGTCAGTACAGTGATTGTGTGTGTATATGTGTGTGTATTTCAGTGCAGTGATTGTGTGTTTATGTGTGTGTTTGTCAGTGCAGTGATTGTGTGTGAATATGTGTGTGTGTGTGTCAGTGCAGTGAATTTGTGTGTATATGTGTGTGTCAGTGCGGTGATTGTGTGTATATATGTGTGTGTGTCAGTGCAGTTATTGTGTGTGTATATGTGTGTATGTCAGTGCAGTGATTGTGTGTGTATATGTGTGTGTGCGTGTGTCAGTGCAGTGATTGTGTGTGTATATGTGTGTGTCAATGCGGTGATTGTGTGTGTATATGTGTGTATGTCAGTGCAGTGATTGTGTGTGTGTAAATGTTTGTGTGTCAGTGCAGTGATTGTGTGTGTATATGTGTGTGTCAGTGCGGTGATTGTATATGTATATGTGTGTATCAGTGCAGTGATTGTGTGTGTATATGTGTGTGTGTGTGTCAGTTCAGTGATTGTGTGTGTATATGTGTGTGTCAGTGTGGTGATTGAGTGTGTATATGTGAGTGTCAGTGCAGTGATTGTGTGTGTATATATTAGTGTTTGTCAGTGCAGTGATTGTGTGTATATTTGTGTGTGTCAGTTCAGGGATTGTGTGAGTATATGTGTGTGTCAGTGCAGTGATTGTGTGCGTATATATGTGTTTGTCAGTGCAGTGATTGTTTTGTATATGTGTGTGTGTCAGTGCAGTGATTGTTTGTGTATATGTCAGTGCAGTGATTGTGTGTATATGTGAGTGTGATTATCAGTGCTGTGATTGTGTGTTTAAAATTTGTGTGTCAGTGCAGTGATTGTGTGTGTATATGTGTGTGTGTCAGTGCAGTGATTGTATGTGTTTCTACGTGTTTTTCAGTGCAGTGATTGTGTGTTTAAAATGTGTGTGTCAGTGCAGTGTTAGTTTGTGTATGTGTGTGTGTCAGTGCAGTGATTGTGTGTGTATATGTGTGTGTGTCAGTGCAGTGTTTGTGTGTGTGTATATGTGTGTTTTTCAGTGCAGTGATTGTGTGTATGTGTCAGTGCAGTGATTGTGTGTGTATACGTGTGTGTGTGTCAGTGCAGGGATTGTGTGTGTATATGTGTTTGTCAGTGAAGTGATTGTGATTGTAAAATGTGTGTGTGTCAGTGCAGTGGTTGTCTGTTTAAAAATTGTGTGTCAGTGCAGTGATTGTGTATATATGTGTTTTTGTCAGTGCAGTGATTGAGTGTGTATATGTGTGTGTCAGTGCAGTGATTGTGTGTGTATATATGTGTGTGTGTTTGTCAGTGTAGTGATTGTGTGTGTATATGTGTGTTTGTCAGTGCAATGATTTTGTATGTATAAGTATTTGTGTCAGTGCAATGATTGTGCCTGAATATGTGTGCGTGTCAGTGCAGTGCTTGTCTGTGCATGTGTCTGTGTCAGTGCAGTGATTGTGTGTGTAAATGTGTGTTGTTTGTCAGTGCAGTGATTGAGTGTGTATATGAGTGTGTGTTTGTTAGTGCAGTGATTGTGTGTTTAAATGTGTGTGTGTCAGTGCAGTGATTGTGTGTGCATATATGTGTGTGTCAGTGCAGTGATTGTGTGTGTATATTTGTGCTGATTGACAGTGCAATGATTGTGATTATATGTGTGTGTGTTTGTTGGTGCAGTGATTGTGTGTGTAAATGTGTGAGTGTCAGTGCAGTGATTGTGTGTGTACGTGTGTGTGTGTGTCAGTGCAGGGATTATATGTGTGTATACATGTATGTGTCAATGCAGTGATTGTGTGTGTATATGTGTTTGTGTGCAGTGCAGTGATTGTGTGTGTACATGTGTGTTTGTCAGAGCAGTGATTGTGTGCGTATAAATGTATGTGTGTCAGTGCAGTGATTGTGTGTGTGTATATGTGTGAGTCAGTGCAGTGATTGTGTGTGTGTATATGTGTGTGTGTCAGTGGTATGATTATGTGTGTATATGTGTGTGTGTCATTGCAGTGATTGAGTGTGTATATGTGTGTTTGACAGTGCAGTGATTGTGTGTGGACATGTGTGTTTGTCAGTGCAGTGATTGTGTGTGTATATGTATGTGTGTCAGTGCAGTGATTGTGTGTGTAGATGTGTTTGTCAGTGCAGTGATTGTGTGTGTATATGTGTGTGTGTTTGTTGGTGTAGTGATTGTGTGCGTAAATGTGTGTGTGTCAGTGCAGTGATTGTGTGTGTATATATTTGTGTGTGTGTGTGTCAGTGCAGGGATTGTGTGTGTGTAGCCGTGTAAGTGTCAATGTCGTGATTGTGTGTGTATATGTGTGTTTGTCAGTGCAGTGATTGTGTGTGTATATGTATGTGTGTCAGTGCAGTGATTGTGTGTGGATATGTCTGTTTGTAAGTGCAGTGATTGTGTGTGTGTAAATGTGTGTGTATCAGTGCAGTGATTGTGTGTGTATATGTGTGTTTGTCAGTGCAGTGATTGTGTGTGTGTAAATGTGTGTGTATCAGTGCAGTGATTGTGTGTGTTTTTGTGTGTGTGTCAGTGCAGTGATTGTGTGTGCATATGTGTGTTGAATGTCAGTGCAGTAATTGTGTGTGTTTATGTGTGTGTGTTTGTTGGTGCAGTGATTGTGTGTGTAAATGTGTGTGTGTCAGTGCAGTGATTGTGTGTGTATGTGTGTGTGTCAGTGCAGTGATTGTATGTGCATATGTGTGTTGATTGTCAGTGCAGTGATTGTGTTTGTATAAGTGAGTGTGTTTGTCAGTGCAGTGCTTGTGTGTTTAAATGTGTGTGTGTCAGTGCAGTGATTGTGTGTGTATATGTGTGTGTGTCAGTGCAGTGATTGTGTGTGCATACGTGTGGTGATTGTCAGTGCAGTGATTGACTGTGTATATATGTGAGTTTGTTGGTGCAGTGATTGTGTGTGTATATATGTGCGTGTGTCAGTGCAGTGATTGTGTGTGTATGTGTGTGTGTGTCATTGCCGGGATTGTGTGTGTGTATGTGTGTGTGTCAGTGCAGTGATTGTGTGTGTATATGTGATTTTGTCAGTGCAGTGAATGTGTGTGTGTAAATGTATGTGTGTCAGTGCAGTGATTGTGTGTGTATTTGTGTGTGTCAGTGCAGTGATTGAGTGTGTATATGTGTGTGTGTTTGTCAGTGCAGTGATTGTGTGTTTAAATGTGTGTGTGTCAGTGCATTGATTGTGTGTGTATATATGTGTGTGTCAGTGCCGTGATTGTGTGTGTATATGTGTGTTGATTGTCAGTCCAGTGATTGTGTGTGTATATGTGTGTGTGTCAGTGCAGTGATTGTGTGTGTATATGTGTGTATGTCAGTGCAGCTATTGTGTGTGTATATGTGTGTCTGTTTGTTAGTGCAGTGATTGAGTGTTTAAATGTGTGTGTGTCAGTGCAGTGATTGTGTGTGCGTGTGTGTGTCAGTGCAGTGATTGAGTTTGTATATGTGTGTGTGTGTCAGTGCAGTGATTGGGTGTGTGTAAATGTGTGTGTGTCAGTGCAGTGATAGTGTGTATATATGTGTGTGTCAGTGCAGTGATTGTGTGTGTATGTGTGTGTGTGTCAGTGCAGTGATTGTGCGTTTAAATGTGTGTGTGTATTTGCAGTGATTGTGTGTGTATATGTGTGTGTGTCAGTGCAGTGATTGTGTGAGTATATGTGTGTGTATCAGTGCAGTGATTGTGTGTGTATATGTGTGTTTGTTAGTGCGGTGATTCTGTGTTTAAATGTGTGTGTGTCAGTGCAGTGATTGTGTGTGTATGTGTGTGTTGTTTGTCAGTGCAGTGATTGTGTGTGTAAATGTGCATTGTTTGTCAGTGAAGTGATTGTGTGTGTATATGTGTGTGTGTTTGTTAGTGCAGTGATTGTGTGTTTAAATGTGTGTGTGTCAGTGCAGTGATTGTGTGTGTATATATGTGTGTGTCAGTGCTGTGATTGTGTGTGTATATGTGTGCTGATTGTCAGTGCAGTCATTGTGTGTGTATATGTGTGTGTGTTTGTTGGTGCAGTGATTGTGTGCGTAAATGTGTGTGTGTCAGTGCAGTGATTGTGAGTGTACGTGTGTCAGTGCAGGGATTGTGTGTGTATATGTGTGTGTGTCAGTGCAGTGATTGTGTATGTATATGTGTGTTCTTTGTCAGTGCAGTGATTGTGTGTGTATATGTGTGTGTGTTTGTTAGTGCAGTGATTGTGTGTTTAAATGTGTGTGTGTCAGTGCAGTGATTGTGTGTGTATATATGTGTGTGTCAGTGCCGTGATGTGTGTGAATATGGGAGCTGATTGTCAGTGCAGTGATTGTGTGTGGAAATGTGTGTGTGTTTGTTGGTGCAGTGATTGTGTGCGTAAATGTGCATGAGTCAGTGAAGTGATTGTGTGTGTATATGTGTGTGTCAGTGCAGTGATTGTGTATATATATGTGTTTTTCAGTGCAGTGATTGTGAGTGTCAGTGCAGTGTTTTTGTGTGTATATGTGTATGTGTGTGTGTCAGTGCAGTGATTGTGTGTGTATATGTGTGTGTGTCATGCAGTGATTTTGTGTATATGTGTGTGTGCCAGTGCAGTGATTGTGGGTGTATATGTGTGTTTGTTAGTGCAGTGATTGTGTGTTTAAAAGTGTGTGCGTCAGTGCAGTGATTGTGTGTTTGTGTGTGTTGTTTGTCAGTGCAGTGATTGTGTGTGTATATGTGTGTTGTTTGTCAGTGCAGTGATTGTGTGTGTTTCTGTGTGTGTGTTTGGTAGTGCAGTGATTGTGTGTTTAAATGTGTGTGTGTCAGTGCAGTTATTGTGTGTGTATATGTGTGTATGTCAGTGCAGTGATTGTGTGTGTATATGTGTGTGTGTTTGTCAGTGCATTGATTGTGTGTTTAAATGTGTGTGTGTCAGTGCATTGATTGCGTGTGTATATATGTGTGTGTCAGTGCCGTGATCGTATGTGTATATGTGTGCTTATTGTCAGTCCAGTGATTGTGTGTGTATATGTGTGTGTGTCAGTGCAGTGATTGTGTGTGTATATGTGTGTTGTTTGTCAGTGCAGTGATTGTGTGTGTATATGTGAGTGTGTTTGTCAGTGCAGTGATTGTGTGTTTAAAATTTATGTGTCAGTGCAGTGATTGTGTGTGCATATGTGTGTGTGTCAGTGCAGTGATTGTGTGTGCGTGTGTGTGTCAGTGCAGTGATTGAGTTTGTATATGTGTGTGTGTCAGTGCAGTGATTGGGTGTGTGTAAATGTGTGTGTGTCAGTGCAGTGATAGTGTGTATATATGTGTGTGTCAGTGCAGTGATTGTGTGTGTATGTGTGTGTGTGTCAGTGCAGTGATTGTGCGTTTAAATGTGTGTGTGTATTTGCAGTGATTGTGTGTGTATATGTGTGTGTGTCAGTGCAGTGATTGTGTGAGTATATGTGTGTGTATCAGTGCAGTGATTGTGTGTGTATATGTGTGTTTGTTAGTGCGGTGATTCTGTGTTTAAATGTGTGTGTGTCAGTGCAGTGATTGTGTGTGTATGTGTGTGTTGTTTGTCAGTGCAGTGATTGTGTGTGTAAATGTGCATTGTTTGTCAGTGAAGTGATTGTGTGTGTATATGTGTGTGTGTTTGTTAGTGCAGTGATTGTGTGTTTAAATGTGTGTGTGTCAGTGCAGTGATTGTGTGTGTATATGTGTGTGTGTTTGTTAGTGCAGTGATTGTGTGTTTAAATGTGTGTGTGTCAGTGCAGTGATTGTGTGTGTATATATGTGTGTGTCAGTGCTGTGATTGTGTGTGTATATGTGTGCTGATTGTCAGTGCAGTCATTGTGTGTGTATATGTGTGTGTGTTTGTTGGTGCAGTGATTGTGTGCGTAAATGTGTGTGTGTCAGTGCAGTGATTGTGAGTGTACGTGTGTCAGTGCAGGGATTGTGTGTGTATATGTGTGTGTGCCAGTGCAGTGATTGTGTATGTATATGTGTGTTCTTTGTCAGTGCAGTGATTGTGTGTGTATATGTGTGTGTGTTTGTTAGTGCAGTGATTGTGTGTTTAAATGTGTGTGTGTCAGTGCAGTGATTGTGTGTGTATATATGTGTGTGTCAGTGCCGTGATGTGTGTGAATATGGGTGCTGATTGTCAGTGCAGTGATTGTGTGTGGAAATGTGTGTGTGTTTGTTGGTGCAGTGATTGTGTGCGTAAATGTGCATGAGTCAGTGAAGTGATTGTGTGTGTATATGTGTGTGTCAGTGCAGTGATTGTGTATATATATGTGTTTTTCAGTGCAGTGATTGTGAGTGTCAGTGCAGTGTTTTTGTGTGTATATGTGTATGTGTGTGTGTCAGTGCAGTGATTGTGTGTGTATATGTGTGTGTGTCATGCAGTGATTTTGTGTATATGTGTGTGTGCCAGTGCAGTGATTGTGGGTGTATATGTGTGTTTGTTAGTGCAGTGATTGTGTGTTTAAAAGTGTGTGCGTCAGTGCAGTGATTGTGTGTTTGTGTGTGTTGTTTGTCAGTGCAGTGATTGTGTGTGTATATGTGTGTTGTTTGTCAGTGCAGTGATTGTGTGTGTTTCTGTGTGTGTGTTTGGTAGTGCAGTGATTGTGTGTTTAAATGTGTGTGTGTCAGTGCAGTTATTGTGTGTGTATATGTGTGTATGTCAGTGCAGTGATTGTGTGTGTATATGTGTGTGTGTTTGTCAGTGCATTGATTGTGTGTTTAAATGTGTGTGTGTCAGTGCATTGATTGCGTGTGTATATATGTGTGTGTCAGTGCCGTGATCGTATGTGTATATGTGTGCTTATTGTCAGTCCAGTGATTGTGTGTGTATATGTGTGTGTGTCAGTGCAGTGATTGTGTGTGTATATGTGTGTTGTTTGTCAGTGCAGTGATTGTGTGTGTATATGTGTGTGTGTTTGTTAGTGCAGTGATTGTGTGTTTAAATGTGTGTGTGTTAGTGCATTGATTGCGTGTGTATATATGTGTGTGTCAGTGCAGTAATTGTATGTGTATAAATGTATGTGTGTCAGTGCAGTGATTGTGTGTGTGTGTATATGTGTGTGTGTCAGTGCAGTGATTGTGAGTGTATATGTGTGTTTGTCAGTGCAGTAATTGTATGTGTATAAATGTATGTGTGTCAGTGCAGTGATTGTGTGTGTGTGTATGTGTGAGTCAGTGCAGTGATTGTGTGTGTGTGTCAGTGGTATGATTGTGTGTGTAAATGTGTGCTTGCCAGCGCAGTGATTGTGTGTGAATATGTGTGTGTGTCAGTGCAGTGATTGTGTGTGTATATGTGTGGGTCAGTGCGGTGATTGTGTGTGTATATGTGTGTATCAGTGCAGTGATTGTGTGTGTATATGTGCATTGTCAGTGCAGTGATTGTGTGTGTATATATGTGTGTTTGTCAGTGCAGTGATTGTGAGTGTCAGTGCAGCGTTTTTGTGTGTATATGTGTATCTGTGTGTGTCAGTGCAGTGATTGTTTGTGTATATGTGTGTGTGTCAGTGCATTGATTGTTTGTGTGTATACGTGAGTGTGTCAATGCAGTGATTGTGTGTGTATATCTGTGTTTGTCAGTGCAGTGATTGTGTGTTTAAATGTGTGTGTGTCAGTGCAGTGATTGTGAGTGTATATGTGTGTGTCAGTGCATTGATTGTTTGTGTGTATACGTGAGTGTGTCAATGCAGTGATTGTGTGTGTATATCTGTGTTTGTCAGTGCAGTGATTGTGTGTGTATATGTGTGTGTGTCAGTGCAGTGATTGTGAGTGTATATGTGTGTTTGTCAGTGCAGTAATTGTATGTGTATAAATGTATGTGTGTCAGTGCAGTGATTGTGTGTGTGTGTATATGTGTGTGTGTCAGTGCAGTGATTGTGAGTGTATATGTGTGTTTGTCAGTGCAGTAATTGTATGTGTATAAATGTATGTGTGTCAGTGCAGTGATTGTGTGTGTGTGTATGTGTGAGTCAGTGCAGTGATTGTGTGTGTGTATATGTGTGTGTGTCAGTGGTATGATTGTGTGTGTAAATGTGTGTTTGTCAGCGCAGTGATTGTGTGTGAATATGTGTGTGTGTCAGTGCAGAGATTGTGTGTGTATATGTGTGGGTCAGTGCGGTGATTGTGTGTGTATATGTGTGTATCAGTGCAGTGATTGTGTGTGTATATGTGCATTGTCAGTGCAGTGACTGTGTGTGTGTATATATGTGTGTTTGTCAGTGCAGTGATTGTGTGTGTATATTTGTGTGTGTCAGTGCAGGGATTGTGTGTTTAAACGTGTATGTGTAAGTGCAGTGATTGTGTGTGTTGTTTGCCAGTGCAGCTATTGTGTGTGTATATGTGTGTCTGTTTGTTAGTGCAGTGATTGTGTGTTTAAATGTGTGTGTGTCAGTGCAGTGATTGTGTGTGCGTGTGTGTGTCAGTGCAGTGATTGTGTGTGTATATGTGTGTGTGTTTGTTAGTGCAGTGATTGTGTGTTTAAATGTGTGTGTGTTAGTGCATTGATTGCGTGTGTATATATGTGTGTGTCAGTGCAGTAATTGTATGTGTATAAATGTATGTGTGTCAGTGCAGTGATTGTGTGTGTGTGTATATGTGTGTGTGTCAGTGCAGTGATTGTGAGTGTATATGTGTGTTTGTCAGTGCAGTAATTGTATGTGTATAAATGTATGTGTGTCAGTGCAGTGATTGTGTGTGTGTGTGTATGTGTGTTTCAGTGCAGTGATTGTGTGTGTGTATATGTGTGTGTCAGTGGTATGATTGTGTGTGTAAATGTGTGCTTGCCAGCGCAGTGATTGTGTGTGAATATGTGTGTGTGTCAGTGCAGTGATTGTGTGTGTATATGTGTGGGTCAGTGCGGTGATTGTGTGTGTATATGTGTGTATCAGTGCAGTGATTGTGTGTGTATATGTGCATTGTCAGTGCAGTGATTGTGTGTGTATATGTGTGTTTGTCAGTGCAGTGATTGTGTGCGTCTATGTGTGTGTGTCAGTGCATTGATTGTTTGTGTGTATACGTGAGTGTGTCAATGCAGTGATTGTGTGTGTATATCTGTGTTTGTCAGTGCAGTGATTGTGTGTGTATATGTGTGTGTGTCAGTGCAGTGATTGTGAGTGTATATGTGTGTTTGTCAGTGCAGTAATTGTATGTGTATAAATGTATGTGTGTCAGTGCAGTGATTGTGTGTGTGTGTATATGTGTGTGTGTCAGTGCAGTGATTGTGAGTGTATATGTGTGTTTGTCAGTGCAATAATTGTATGTGTATAAATGTATGTGTGTCAGTGCAGTGATTGTGTGTGTGTATATGTGTGAGTCAGTGCAGTGATTGTGTGTGTGTATATGCGTGTGTGTAAGTGGTATGATTATGTGTGTAAATGTGTGTTTGTCAGCGCAGTGATTGTGTGTGAATATGTGTGTGTGTCAGTGCAGTGATTGTGTGTGTATATATGTGGGTCAGTGCGGTGATTGTTTGTGTATATGTGTGTATCAGTGCAGTGATTGTGTGTGTATATGTGCATTGTCAGTGCAGTGATTGTGTGTGTATATACGTGTGTTTGTCAGTGCAGTGATTGAGTTTGTATATGTGTGTGTGTCAGTGCAGTGATTGGGTGTGTGTAAATGTGTGTGTGTCAGTGCAGTGATAGTGTGTATATATGTGTGTGTCAGTGCAGTGATTGTGTGTGTATGTGTGTGTGTGTCAGTGCAGTGATTGTGCGTTTAAATGTGTGTGTGTATTTGCAGTGATTGTGTGTGTATATGTGTGTGTGTCAGTGCAGTGATTGTGTGAGTATATGTGTGTGTATCAGTGCAGTGATTGTGTGTGTATATGTGTGTTTGTTAGTGCGGTGATTCTGTGTTTAAATGTGTGTGTGTCAGTGCAGTGATTGTGTGTGTATGTGTGTGTTGTTTGTCAGTGCAGTGATTGTGTGTGTAAATGTGCATTGTTTGTCAGTGAAGTGATTGTGTGTGTATATGTGTGTGTGTTTGTTAGTGCAGTGATTGTGTGTTTAAATGTGTGTGTGTCAGTGCAGTGATTGTGTGTGTATATATGTGTGTGTCAGTGCTGTGATTGTGTGTGTATATGTGTGCTGATTGTCAGTGCAGTCATTGTGTGTGTATATGTGTGTGTGTTTGTTGGTGCAGTGATTGTGTGCGTAAATGTGTGTGTGTCAGTGCAGTGATTGTGAGTGTACGTGTGTCAGTGCAGGGATTGTGTGTGTATATGTGTGTGTGTTTGTTAGTGCAGTGATTGTGTGTTTAAATGTGTGTGTGTCAGTGCAGTGATTGTGTGTGTATATATGTGTGTGTCAGTGCCGTGATGTGTGTGAATATGGGTGCTGATTGTCAGTGCAGTGATTGTGTGTGGAAATGTGTGTGTGTTTGTTGGTGCAGTGATTGTGTGCGTAAATGTGCATGAGTCAGTGAAGTGATTGTGTGTGTATATGTGTGTGTCAGTGCAGTGATTGTGTATATATATGTGTTTTTCAGTGCAGTGATTGTGAGTGTCAGTGCAGTGTTTTTGTGTGTATATGTGTATGTGTGTGTGTCAGTGCAGTGATTGTGTGTGTATATGTGTGTGTGTCATGCAGTGATTTTGTGTATATGTGTGTGTGCCAGTGCAGTGATTGTGGGTGTATATGTGTGTTTGTTAGTGCAGTGATTGTGTGTTTAAAAGTGTGTGCGTCAGTGCAGTGATTGTGTGTTTGTGTGTGTTGTTTGTCAGTGCAGTGATTGTGTGTGTATATGTGTGTTGTTTGTCAGTGCAGTGATTGTGTGTGTTTCTGTGTGTGTGTTTGGTAGTGCAGTGATTGTGTGTTTAAATGTGTGTGTGTCAGTGCAGTTATTGTGTGTGTATATGTGTGTATGTCAGTGCAGTGATTGTGTGTGTATATGTGTGTGTGTTTGTCAGTGCATTGATTGTGTGTTTAAATGTGTGTGTGTCAGTGCATTGATTGCGTGTGTATATATGTGTGTGTCAGTGCCGTGATCGTATGTGTATATGTGTGCTTATTGTCAGTCCAGTGATTGTGTGTGTATATGTGTGTGTGTCAGTGCAGTGATTGTGTGTGTATATGTGTGTTGTTTGTCAGTGCAGTGATTGTGTGTGTATATGTGTGTGTGTTTGTTAGTGCAGTGATTGTGTGTTTAAATGTGTGTGTGTTAGTGCATTGATTGCGTGTGTATATATGTGTGTGTCAGTGCAGTAATTGTATGTGTATAAATGTATGTGTGTCAGTGCAGTGATTGTGTGTGTGTGTATATGTGTGTGTGTCAGTGCAGTGATTGTGAGTGTATATGTGTGTTTGTCAGTGCAGTAATTGTATGTGTATAAATGTATGTGTGTCAGTGCAGTGATTGTGTGTGTGTGTATGTGTGAGTCAGTGCAGTGATTGTGTGTGTGTGTCAGAGGTATGATTGTGTGTGTAAATGTGTGCTTGCCAGCGCAGTGATTGTGTGTGAATATGTGTGTGTGTCAGTGCAGTGATTGTGTGTGTATATGTGTGGGTCAGTGCGGTGATTGTGTGTGTATATGTGTGTATCAGTGCAGTGATTGTGTGTGTATATGTGCATTGTCAGTGCAGTGATTGTGTGTGTATATATGTGTGTTTGTCAGTGCAGTGATTGTGAGTGTCAGTGCAGCGTTTTTGTGTGTATATGTGTATCTGTGTGTGTCAGTGCAGTGATTGTTTGTGTATATGTGTGTGTGTCAGTGCATTGATTGTTTGTGTGTATACGTGAGTGTGTCAATGCAGTGATTGTGTGTGTATATCTGTGTTTGTCAGTGCAGTGATTGTGTGTTTAAATGTGTGTGTGTCAGTGCAGTGATTGTGAGTGTATATGTGTGTGTCAGTGCATTGATTGTTTGTGTGTATACGTGAGTGTGTCAATGCAGTGATTGTGTGTGTATATCTGTGTTTGTCAGTGCAGTGATTGTGTGTGTATATGTGTGTGTGTCAGTGCAGTGATTGTGAGTGTATATGTGTGTTTGTCAGTGCAGTAATTGTATGTGTATAAATGTATGTGTGTCAGTGCAGTGATTGTGTGTGTGTGTATATGTGTGTGTGTCAGTGCAGTGATTGTGAGTGTATATGTGTGTTTGTCAGTGCAGTAATTGTATGTGTATAAATGTATGTGTGTCAGTGCAGTGATTGTGTGTGTGTGTATGTGTGAGTCAGTGCAGTGATTGTGTGTGTGTATATGTGTGTGTGTCAGTGGTATGATTGTGTGTGTAAATGTGTGTTTGTCAGCGCAGTGATTGTGTGTGAATATGTGTGTGTGTCAGTGCAGAGATTGTGTGTGTATATGTGTGGGTCAGTGCGGTGATTGTGTGTGTATATGTGTGTATCAGTGCAGTGATTGTGTGTGTATATGTGCATTGTCAGTGCAGTGACTGTGTGTGTGTATATATGTGTGTTTGTCAGTGCAGTGATTGTGTGTGTATATTTGTGTGTGTCAGTGCAGGGATTGTGTGTTTAAACGTGTATGTGTAAGTGCAGTGATTGTGTGTGTTGTTTGCCAGTGCAGCTATTGTGTGTGTATATGTGTGTCTGTTTGTTAGTGCAGTGATTGTGTGTTTAAATGTGTGTGTGTCAGTGCAGTGATTGTGTGTGCGTGTGTGTGTCAGTGCAGTGATTGTGTGTGTATATGTGTGTTGTTTGTCAGTGCAGTGATTGTGTGTGTATATGTGTGTGTGTTTGTTAGTGCAGTGATTGTGTGTTTAAATGTGTGTGTGTTAGTGCATTGATTGCGTGTGTATATATGTGTGTGTCAGTGCAGTAATTGTATGTGTATAAATGTATGTGTGTCAGTGCAGTGATTGTGTGTGTGTGTATATGTGTGTGTGTCAGTGCAGTGATTGTGAGTGTATATGTGTGTTTGTCAGTGCAGTAATTGTATGTGTATAAATGTATGTGTGTCAGTGCAGTGATTGTGTGTGTGTGTGTATGTGTGAGTCAGTGCAGTGATTGTGTGTGTGTATATGTGTGTGTGTCAGTGGTATGATTGTGTGTGTAAATGTGTGCTTGCCAGCGCAGTGATTGTGTGTGAATATGTGTGTGTGTCAGTGCAGTGATTGTGTGTGTATATGTGTGGGTCAGTGCGGTGATTGTGTGTGTATATGTGTGTATCAGTGCAGTGATTGTGTGTGTATATGTGCATTGTCAGTGCAGTGATTGTGTGTGTATATGTGTGTTTGTCAGTGCAGTGATTGTGTGCGTCTATGTGTGTGTGTCAGTGCATTGATTGTTTGTGTGTATACGTGAGTGTGTCAATGCAGTGATTGTGTGTGTATATCTGTGTTTGTCAGTGCAGTGATTGTGTGTGTATATGTGTGTGTGTCAGTGCAGTGATTGTGAGTGTATATGTGTGTTTGTCAGTGCAGTAATTGTATGTGTATAAATGTATGTGTGTCAGTGCAGTGATTGTGTGTGTGTGTATATGTGTGTGTGTCAGTGCAGTGATTGTGAGTGTATATGTGTGTTTGTCAGTGCAATAATTGTATGTGTATAAATGTATGTGTGTCAGTGCAGTGATTGTGTGTGTGTATATGTGTGAGTCAGTGCAGTGATTGTGTGTGTGTATATGCGTGTGTGTAAGTGGTATGATTATGTGTGTAAATGTGTGTTTGTCAGCGCAGTGATTGTGTGTGAATATGTGTGTGTGTCAGTGCAGTGATTGTGTGTGTATATATGTGGGTCAGTGCGGTGATTGTTTGTGTATATGTGTGTATCAGTGCAGTGATTGTGTGTGTATATGTGCATTGTCAGTGCAGTGATTGTGTGTGTATATACGTGTGTTTGTCAGTGCAGTGATTGAGTTTGTATATGTGTGTGTGTCAGTGCAGTGATTGGGTGTGTGTAAATGTGTGTGTGTATATGTGTGTGTGTCAGTGCAGTGATTGTGAGTGTATATGTGTGTGTGTCAGTGCAGTGATTGTGTGTGTGTGTATGTGTGAGTCAGTGCAGTGATTGTGTGTGTGTATATGTGTGTGTGTCAGTGGTATGATTGTGTGTGTAAATGTGTGTTTGTCAGCGCAGTGATTGTGTGTGAATATGTGTGTGTGTCAGTGCAGAGATTGTGTGTGTATATGTGTGGGTCAGTGCGGTGATTGTGTGTGTATATGTGTGTATCAGTGCAGTGATTGTGTGTGTATATGTGCATTGTCAGTGCAGTGACTGTGTGTGTGTATATATGTGTGTTTGTCAGTGCAGTGATTGTGTGTGTATATTTGTGTGTGTCAGTGCAGGGATTGTGTGTTTAAACGTGTATGTGTAAGTGCAGTGATTGTGTGTGTTGTTTGCCAGTGCAGCTATTGTGTGTGTATATGTGTGTCTGTTTGTTAGTGCAGTGATTGTGTGTTTAAATGTGTGTGTGTCAGTGCAGTGATTGTGTGTGCGTGTGTGTGTCAGTGCAGTGATTGTGTGTGTATATGTGTGTTGTTTGTCAGTGCAGTGATTGTGTGTGTATATGTGTGTGTGTTTGTTAGTGCAGTGATTGTGTGTTTAAATGTGTGTGTGTTAGTGCATTGATTGCGTGTGTATATATGTGTGTGTCAGTGCAGTAATTGTATGTGTATAAATGTATGTGTGTCAGTGCAGTGATTGTGTGTGTGTGTATATGTGTGTGTGTCAGTGCAGTGATTGTGAGTGTATATGTGTGTTTGTCAGTGCAGTAATTGTATGTGTATAAATGTATGTGTGTCAGTGCAGTGATTGTGTGTGTGTGTGTATGTGTGAGTCAGTGCAGTGATTGTGTGTGTGTATATGTGTGTGTGTCAGTGGTATGATTGTGTGTGTAAATGTGTGCTTGCCAGCGCAGTGATTGTGTGTGAATATGTGTGTGTGTCAGTGCAGTGATTGTGTGTGTATATGTGTGGGTCAGTGCGGTGATTGTGTGTGTATATGTGTGTATCAGTGCAGTGATTGTGTGTGTATATGTGCATTGTCAGTGCAGTGATTGTGTGTGTATATGTGTGTTTGTCAGTGCAGTGATTGTGTGCGTCTATGTGTGTGTGTCAGTGCATTGATTGTTTGTGTGTATACGTGAGTGTGTCAATGCAGTGATTGTGTGTGTATATCTGTGTTTGTCAGTGCAGTGATTGTGTGTGTATATGTGTGTGTGTCAGTGCAGTGATTGTGAGTGTATATGTGTGTTTGTCAGTGCAGTAATTGTATGTGTATAAATGTATGTGTGTCAGTGCAGTGATTGTGTGTGTGTGTATATGTGTGTGTGTCAGTGCAGTGATTGTGAGTGTATATGTGTGTTTGTCAGTGCAATAATTGTATGTGTATAAATGTATGTGTGTCAGTGCAGTGATTGTGTGTGTGTATATGTGTGAGTCAGTGCAGTGATTGTGTGTGTGTATATGCGTGTGTGTAAGTGGTATGATTATGTGTGTAAATGTGTGTTTGTCAGCGCAGTGATTGTGTGTGAATATGTGTGTGTGTCAGTGCAGTGATTGTGTGTGTATATATGTGGGTCAGTGCGGTGATTGTTTGTGTATATGTGTGTATCAGTGCAGTGATTGTGTGTGTATATGTGCATTGTCAGTGCAGTGATTGTGTGTGTATATACGTGTGTTTGTCAGTGCAGTGATTGAGTTTGTATATGTGTGTGTGTCAGTGCAGTGATTGGGTGTGTGTAAATGTGTGTGTGTCAGTGCAGTGATAGTGTGTATATATGTGTGTGTCAGTGCAGTGATTGTGTGTGTATGTGTGTGTGTGTCAGTGCAGTGATTGTGCGTTTAAATGTGTGTGTGTATTTGCAGTGATTGTGTGTGTATATGTGTGTGTGTCAGTGCAGTGATTGTGTGAGTATATGTGTGTGTATCAGTGCAGTGATTGTGTGTGTATATGTGTGTTTGTTAGTGCGGTGATTCTGTGTTTAAATGTGTGTGTGTCAGTGCAGTGATTGTGTGTGTATGTGTGTGTTGTTTGTCAGTGCAGTGATTGTGTGTGTAAATGTGCATTGTTTGTCAGTGAAGTGATTGTGTGTGTATATGTGTGTGTGTTTGTTAGTGCAGTGATTGTGTGTTTAAATGTGTGTGTGTCAGTGCAGTGATTGTGTGTGTATATATGTGTGTGTCAGTGCTGTGATTGTGTGTGTATATGTGTGCTGATTGTCAGTGCAGTCATTGTGTGTGTATATGTGTGTGTGTTTGTTGGTGCAGTGATTGTGTGCGTAAATGTGTGTGTGTCAGTGCAGTGATTGTGAGTGTACGTGTGTCAGTGCAGGGATTGTGTGTGTATATGTGTGTGTGTCAGTGCAGTGATTGTGTATGTATATGTGTGTTCTTTGTCAGTGCAGTGATTGTGTGTGTATATGTGTGTGTGTTTGTTAGTGCAGTGATTGTGTGTTTAAATGTGTGTGTGTCAGTGCAGTGATTGTGTGTGTATATATGTGTGTGTCAGTGCCGTGATGTGTGTGAATATGGGTGCTGATTGTCAGTGCAGTGATTGTGTGTGGAAATGTGTGTGTGTTTGTTGGTGCAGTGATTGTGTGCGTAAATGTGCATGAGTCAGTGAAGTGATTGTGTGTGTATATGTGTGTGTCAGTGCAGTGATTGTGTATATATATGTGTTTTTCAGTGCAGTGATTGTGAGTGTCAGTGCAGTGTTTTTGTGTGTATATGTGTATGTGTGTGTGTCAGTGCAGTGATTGTGTGTGTATATGTGTGTGTGTCATGCAGTGATTTTGTGTATATGTGTGTGTGCCAGTGCAGTGATTGTGGGTGTATATGTGTGTTTGTTAGTGCAGTGATTGTGTGTTTAAAAGTGTGTGCGTCAGTGCAGTGATTGTGTGTTTGTGTGTGTTGTTTGTCAGTGCAGTGATTGTGTGTGTATATGTGTGTTGTTTGTCAGTGCAGTGATTGTGTGTGTTTCTGTGTGTGTGTTTGGTAGTGCAGTGATTGTGTGTTTAAATGTGTGTGTGTCAGTGCAGTTATTGTGTGTGTATATGTGTGTATGTCAGTGCAGTGATTGTGTGTGTATATGTGTGTGTGTTTGTCAGTGCATTGATTGTGTGTTTAAATGTGTGTGTGTCAGTGCATTGATTGCGTGTGTATATATGTGTGTGTCAGTGCCGTGATCGTATGTGTATATGTGTGCTTATTGTCAGTCCAGTGATTGTGTGTGTATATGTGTGTGTGTCAGTGCAGTGATTGTGTGTGTATATGTGTGTTGTTTGTCAGTGCAGTGATTGTGTGTGTATATGTGTGTGTGTTTGTTAGTGCAGTGATTGTGTGTTTAAATGTGTGTGTGTTAGTGCATTGATTGCGTGTGTATATATGTGTGTGTCAGTGCAGTAATTGTATGTGTATAAATGTATGTGTGTCAGTGCAGTGATTGTGTGTGTGTGTATATGTGTGTGTGTCAGTGCAGTGATTGTGAGTGTATATGTGTGTTTGTCAGTGCAGTAATTGTATGTGTATAAATGTATGTGTGTCAGTGCAGTGATTGTGTGTGTGTGTATGTGTGAGTCAGTGCAGTGATTGTGTGTGTGTGTCAGTGGTATGATTGTGTGTGTAAATGTGTGCTTGCCAGCGCAGTGATTGTGTGTGAATATGTGTGTGTGTCAGTGCAGTGATTGTGTGTGTATATGTGTGGGTCAGTGCGGTGATTGTGTGTGTATATGTGTGTATCAGTGCAGTGATTGTGTGTGTATATGTGCATTGTCAGTGCAGTGATTGTGTGTGTATATATGTGTGTTTGTCAGTGCAGTGATTGTGAGTGTCAGTGCAGCGTTTTTGTGTGTATATGTGTATCTGTGTGTGTCAGTGCAGTGATTGTTTGTGTATATGTGTGTGTGTCAGTGCATTGATTGTTTGTGTGTATACGTGAGTGTGTCAATGCAGTGATTGTGTGTGTATATCTGTGTTTGTCAGTGCAGTGATTGTGTGTTTAAATGTGTGTGTGTCAGTGCAGTGATTGTGAGTGTATATGTGTGTGTCAGTGCATTGATTGTTTGTGTGTATACGTGAGTGTGTCAATGCAGTGATTGTGTGTGTATATCTGTGTTTGTCAGTGCAGTGATTGTGTGTGTATATGTGTGTGTGTCAGTGCAGTGATTGTGAGTGTATATGTGTGTTTGTCAGTGCAGTAATTGTATGTGTATAAATGTATGTGTGTCAGTGCAGTGATTGTGTGTGTGTGTATATGTGTGTGTGTCAGTGCAGTGATTGTGAGTGTATATGTGTGTTTGTCAGTGCAGTAATTGTATGTGTATAAATGTATGTGTGTCAGTGCAGTGATTGTGTGTGTGTGTATGTGTGAGTCAGTGCAGTGATTGTGTGTGTGTATATGTGTGTGTGTCAGTGGTATGATTGTGTGTGTAAATGTGTGTTTGTCAGCGCAGTGATTGTGTGTGAATATGTGTGTGTGTCAGTGCAGAGATTGTGTGTGTATATGTGTGGGTCAGTGCGGTGATTGTGTGTGTATATGTGTGTATCAGTGCAGTGATTGTGTGTGTATATGTGCATTGTCAGTGCAGTGACTGTGTGTGTGTATATATGTGTGTTTGTCAGTGCAGTGATTGTGTGTGTATATTTGTGTGTGTCAGTGCAGGGATTGTGTGTTTAAACGTGTATGTGTAAGTGCAGTGATTGTGTGTGTTGTTTGCCAGTGCAGCTATTGTGTGTGTATATGTGTGTCTGTTTGTTAGTGCAGTGATTGTGTGTTTAAATGTGTGTGTGTCAGTGCAGTGATTGTGTGTGCGTGTGTGTGTCAGTGCAGTGATTGTGTGTGTATATGTGTGTGTGTTTGTTAGTGCAGTGATTGTGTGTTTAAATGTGTGTGTGTTAGTGCATTGATTGCGTGTGTATATATGTGTGTGTCAGTGCAGTAATTGTATGTGTATAAATGTATGTGTGTCAGTGCAGTGATTGTGTGTGTGTGTATATGTGTGTGTGTCAGTGCAGTGATTGTGAGTGTATATGTGTGTTTGTCAGTGCAGTAATTGTATGTGTATAAATGTATGTGTGTCAGTGCAGTGATTGTGTGTGTGTGTGTATGTGTGTTTCAGTGCAGTGATTGTGTGTGTGTATATGTGTGTGTCAGTGGTATGATTGTGTGTGTAAATGTGTGCTTGCCAGCGCAGTGATTGTGTGTGAATATGTGTGTGTGTCAGTGCAGTGATTGTGTGTGTATATGTGTGGGTCAGTGCGGTGATTGTGTGTGTATATGTGTGTATCAGTGCAGTGATTGTGTGTGTATATGTGCATTGTCAGTGCAGTGATTGTGTGTGTATATGTGTGTTTGTCAGTGCAGTGATTGTGTGCGTCTATGTGTGTGTGTCAGTGCATTGATTGTTTGTGTGTATACGTGAGTGTGTCAATGCAGTGATTGTGTGTGTATATCTGTGTTTGTCAGTGCAGTGATTGTGTGTGTATATGTGTGTGTGTCAGTGCAGTGATTGTGAGTGTATATGTGTGTTTGTCAGTGCAGTAATTGTATGTGTATAAATGTATGTGTGTCAGTGCAGTGATTGTGTGTGTGTGTATATGTGTGTGTGTCAGTGCAGTGATTGTGAGTGTATATGTGTGTTTGTCAGTGCAATAATTGTATGTGTATAAATGTATGTGTGTCAGTGCAGTGATTGTGTGTGTGTATATGTGTGAGTCAGTGCAGTGATTGTGTGTGTGTATATGCGTGTGTGTAAGTGGTATGATTATGTGTGTAAATGTGTGTTTGTCAGCGCAGTGATTGTGTGTGAATATGTGTGTGTGTCAGTGCAGTGATTGTGTGTGTATATATGTGGGTCAGTGCGGTGATTGTTTGTGTATATGTGTGTATCAGTGCAGTGATTGTGTGTGTATATGTGCATTGTCAGTGCAGTGATTGTGTGTGTATATACGTGTGTTTGTCAGTGCAGTGATTGAGTTTGTATATGTGTGTGTGTCAGTGCAGTGATTGGGTGTGTGTAAATGTGTGTGTGTCAGTGCAGTGATAGTGTGTATATATGTGTGTGTCAGTGCAGTGATTGTGTGTGTATGTGTGTGTGTGTCAGTGCAGTGATTGTGCGTTTAAATGTGTGTGTGTATTTGCAGTGATTGTGTGTGTATATGTGTGTGTGTCAGTGCAGTGATTGTGTGAGTATATGTGTGTGTATCAGTGCAGTGATTGTGTGTGTATATGTGTGTTTGTTAGTGCGGTGATTCTGTGTTTAAATGTGTGTGTGTCAGTGCAGTGATTGTGTGTGTATGTGTGTGTTGTTTGTCAGTGCAGTGATTGTGTGTGTAAATGTGCATTGTTTGTCAGTGAAGTGATTGTGTGTGTATATGTGTGTGTGTTTGTTAGTGCAGTGATTGTGTGTTTAAATGTGTGTGTGTCAGTGCAGTGATTGTGTGTGTATATATGTGTGTGTCAGTGCTGTGATTGTGTGTGTATATGTGTGCTGATTGTCAGTGCAGTCATTGTGTGTGTATATGTGTGTGTGTTTGTTGGTGCAGTGATTGTGTGCGTAAATGTGTGTGTGTCAGTGCAGTGATTGTGAGTGTACGTGTGTCAGTGCAGGGATTGTGTGTGTATATGTGTGTGTGTTTGTTAGTGCAGTGATTGTGTGTTTAAATGTGTGTGTGTCAGTGCAGTGATTGTGTGTGTATATATGTGTGTGTCAGTGCCGTGATGTGTGTGAATATGGGTGCTGATTGTCAGTGCAGTGATTGTGTGTGGAAATGTGTGTGTGTTTGTTGGTGCAGTGATTGTGTGCGTAAATGTGCATGAGTCAGTGAAGTGATTGTGTGTGTATATGTGTGTGTCAGTGCAGTGATTGTGTATATATATGTGTTTTTCAGTGCAGTGATTGTGAGTGTCAGTGCAGTGTTTTTGTGTGTATATGTGTATGTGTGTGTGTCAGTGCAGTGATTGTGTGTGTATATGTGTGTGTGTCATGCAGTGATTTTGTGTATATGTGTGTGTGCCAGTGCAGTGATTGTGGGTGTATATGTGTGTTTGTTAGTGCAGTGATTGTGTGTTTAAAAGTGTGTGCGTCAGTGCAGTGATTGTGTGTTTGTGTGTGTTGTTTGTCAGTGCAGTGATTGTGTGTGTATATGTGTGTTGTTTGTCAGTGCAGTGATTGTGTGTGTTTCTGTGTGTGTGTTTGGTAGTGCAGTGATTGTGTGTTTAAATGTGTGTGTGTCAGTGCAGTTATTGTGTGTGTATATGTGTGTATGTCAGTGCAGTGATTGTGTGTGTATATGTGTGTGTGTTTGTCAGTGCATTGATTGTGTGTTTAAATGTGTGTGTGTCAGTGCATTGATTGCGTGTGTATATATGTGTGTGTCAGTGCCGTGATCGTATGTGTATATGTGTGCTTATTGTCAGTCCAGTGATTGTGTGTGTATATGTGTGTGTGTCAGTGCAGTGATTGTGTGTGTATATGTGTGTTGTTTGTCAGTGCAGTGATTGTGTGTGTATATGTGTGTGTGTTTGTTAGTGCAGTGATTGTGTGTTTAAATGTGTGTGTGTTAGTGCATTGATTGCGTGTGTATATATGTGTGTGTCAGTGCAGTAATTGTATGTGTATAAATGTATGTGTGTCAGTGCAGTGATTGTGTGTGTGTGTATATGTGTGTGTGTCAGTGCAGTGATTGTGAGTGTATATGTGTGTTTGTCAGTGCAGTAATTGTATGTGTATAAATGTATGTGTGTCAGTGCAGTGATTGTGTGTGTGTGTATGTGTGAGTCAGTGCAGTGATTGTGTGTGTGTGTCAGAGGTATGATTGTGTGTGTAAATGTGTGCTTGCCAGCGCAGTGATTGTGTGTGAATATGTGTGTGTGTCAGTGCAGTGATTGTGTGTGTATATGTGTGGGTCAGTGCGGTGATTGTGTGTGTATATGTGTGTATCAGTGCAGTGATTGTGTGTGTATATGTGCATTGTCAGTGCAGTGATTGTGTGTGTATATATGTGTGTTTGTCAGTGCAGTGATTGTGAGTGTCAGTGCAGCGTTTTTGTGTGTATATGTGTATCTGTGTGTGTCAGTGCAGTGATTGTGTGTGTATATGTGTGTGTGTTTGTCAGTGCATTGATTGTGTGTTTAAATGTGTGTGTGTCAGTGCATTGATTGCGTGTGTATATATGTGTGTGTCAGTGCCGTGATCGTATGTGTATATGTGTGCTTATTGTCAGTCCAGTGATTGTGTGTGTATATGTGTGTGTGTCAGTGCAGTGATTGTGTGTGTATATGTGTGTTGTTTGTCAGTGCAGTGATTGTGTGTGTATATGTGTGTGTGTTTGTTAGTGCAGTGATTGTGTGTTTAAATGTGTGTGTGTTAGTGCATTGATTGCGTGTGTATATATGTGTGTGTCAGTGCAGTAATTGTATGTGTATAAATGTATGTGTGTCAGTGCAGTGATTGTGTGTGTGTGTATATGTGTGTGTGTCAGTGCAGTGATTGTGAGTGTATATGTGTGTTTGTCAGTGCAGTAATTGTATGTGTATAAATGTATGTGTGTCAGTGCAGTGATTGTGTGTGTGTGTATGTGTGAGTCAGTGCAGTGATTGTGTGTGTGTATATGTGTGTGTGTCAGTGGTATGATTGTGTGTGTAAATGTGTGCTTGCCAGCGCAGTGATTGTGTGTGAATATGTGTGTGTGTCAGTGCAGTGATTGTGTGTGTATATGTGTGGGTCAGTGCGGTGATTGTGTGTGTATATGTGTGTATCAGTGCAGTGATTGTGTGTGTATATGTGCATTGTCAGTGCAGTGATTGTGTGTGTATATATGTGTGTTTGTCAGTGCAGTGATTGTGAGTGTCAGTGCAGCGTTTTTGTGTGTATATGTGTGTCAGTGCAGTGATTGTGTGTGTATATGTGTGTGTGTCAGTGCAGTGATTTTGTGTATATGTGTGTGTGCCAGTGCAGTGATTGTGGGTGTATATGTGTGTTTGTTAGTGCAGTGATTGTGTGTTTAAAAGTGTGTGCGTCAGTGCAGTGATTGTGTGTTTGTGTGTGTTGTTTGTCAGTGCAGTGATTGTGTGTGTATATGTGTGTTGTTTGTCAGTGCAGTGATTGTGTGTGTTTCTGTGTGTGTGTTTGGTAGTGCAGTGATTGTGTGTTTAAATGTGTGTGTGTCAGTGCAGTTATTGTGTGTGTATATGTGTGTATGTCAGTGCAGTGATTGAGTGTGTATATGTGTGTGTGTTTGTCAGTGCATTGATTGTGTGTTTAAATGTGTGTGTGTCAGTGCATTGATTGCGTGTGTATATATGTGTGTGTCAGTGCCGTGATCGTGTGTGTATATGTGTGCTGTTTGTCAGTCCAGTGATTGTGTGTATATATGTGTGTGTGTCAGTGCAGTGATTGTGTGTGTACGTGTGTGTTTATTGTCAGTGCAGTGATGTGTGTGTATATGTGTGTATGTCAGTGCAGTGATTGTGTGTGTATATGTGTGTGTGTTTGTTAGTGCAGTGATTGTGTGTTTAAATGTGTGTGTGTTAGTGCATTGATTGTGTGTGTATATATGTGTGTGTCATTGCCGTGATTGTGTGTGTATATGTGTGCTGATTGTCAGTCCAGTGATTGTGTGTATATGTGTGTGTGTTTGAAGTTGCAGATTTTGTTTGTGTAAATGTGTGTGTTTTTCAGTGCAGTGATTGTGTGTGTACGTTTGTGTGTGTGTCAGTGCAGGGATTGTGTGTGTGTATACACGTATGTGTCAATGCAGCGATCGAGTGTGTATATGTGTTTGTGTGCAGTGCAGTGATTGTGTGTGTATATGTGTGTTTGTCAGTGCAGTGATTGTGTGCGTCTATATGTGTGTGTCAGTGCATTGATTGTTTGTGTGTATACGTGAGTGTGTCAATGCAGTGATTGTGTGTGTATATCTGTGTTTGTCAGTGCAGTGATTGTGTGTGTATATGTGTGTGTGTCAGTGCAGTGATTGTGAGTGTATATGTGTGTTTGTCAGTGCAGTAATTGTATGTGTATAAATGTATGTGTGTCAGTGCAGTGATTGTGTGTGTGTGTATGTGTGAGTCAGTGCAGTGATTGTGTGTGTGTATATGTGTGTGTGTCAGTGGTATGATTGTGTGTGTAAATGTGTGTTTGTCAGCGCAGTGATTGTGTGTGAATATGTGTGTGTGTCAGTGCAGAGATTGTGTGTGTATATGTGTGGGTCAGTGCGGTGATTGTGTGTGTATATGTGTGTATCAGTGCAGTGATTGTGTGTGTATATGTGCATTGTCAGTGCAGTGATTGTGTGTGTATATGTGTGTTTGTCAGTGCAGTGATTGTGTGCGTCTATGTGTGTGTGTCAGTGCATTGATTGTGTGTGTATATATGTGTGTGTCAGTGCCGTGATGTGTGTGAATATGGGTGCTGATTGTCAGTGCAGTGATTGTGTGTGGAAATGTGTGTGTGTTTGTTGGTGCAGTGATTGTGTGCGTAAATGTGCATGAGTCAGTGAAGTGATTGTGTGTGTATATGTGTGTGTCAGTGCAGTGATTGTGTATATATATGTGTTTTTCAGTGCAGTGATTGTGAGTGTCAGTGCAGTGTTTTTGTGTGTATATGTGTATGTGTGTGTGTCAGTGCAGTGATTGTGTGTGTATATGTGTGTGTGTCATGCAGTGATTTTGTGTATATGTGTGTGTGCCAGTGCAGTGATTGTGGGTGTATATGTGTGTTTGTTAGTGCAGTGATTGTGTGTTTAAAAGTGTGTGCGTCAGTGCAGTGATTGTGTGTTTGTGTGTGTTGTTTGTCAGTGCAGTGATTGTGTGTGTATATATGTGTGTGTCAGTGCCGTGATGTGTGTGAATATGGGTGCTGATTGTCAGTGCAGTGATTGTGTGTGGAAATGTGTGTGTGTTTGTTGGTGCAGTGATTGTGTGCGTAAATGTGCATGAGTCAGTGAAGTGATTGTGTGTGTATATGTGTGTGTCAGTGCAGTGATTGTGTATATATATGTGTTTTTCAGTGCAGTGATTGTGAGTGTCAGTGCAGTGTTTTTGTGTGTATATGTGTATGTGTGTGTGTCAGTGCAGTGATTGTGTGTGTATATGTGTGTGTGTCATGCAGTGATTTTGTGTATATGTGTGTGTGCCAGTGCAGTGATTGTGGGTGTATATGTGTGTTTGTTAGTGCAGTGATTGTGTGTTTAAAAGTGTGTGCGTCAGTGCAGTGATTGTGTGTTTGTGTGTGTTGTTTGTCAGTGCAGTGATTGTGTGTGTATATGTGTGTTGTTTGTCAGTGCAGTGATTGTGTGTGTTTCTGTGTGTGTGTTTGGTAGTGCAGTGATTGTGTGTTTAAATGTGTGTGTGTCAGTGCAGTTATTGTGTGTGTATATGTGTGTATGTCAGTGCAGTGATTGTGTGTGTATATGTGTGTGTGTTTGTCAGTGCATTGATTGTGTGTTTAAATGTGTGTGTGTCAGTGCATTGATTGCGTGTGTATATATGTGTGTGTCAGTGCCGTGATCGTATGTGTATATGTGTGCTTATTGTCAGTCCAGTGATTGTGTGTGTATATGTGTGTGTGTCAGTGCAGTGATTGTGTGTGTATATGTGTGTTGTTTGTCAGTGCAGTGATTGTGTGTGTATATGTGTGTGTGTTTGTTAGTGCAGTGATTGTGTGTTTAAATGTGTGTGTGTTAGTGCATTGATTGCGTGTGTATATATGTGTGTGTCAGTGCAGTAATTGTATGTGTATAAATGTATGTGTGTCAGTGCAGTGATTGTGTGTGTGTGTATATGTGTGTGTGTCAGTGCAGTGATTGTGAGTGTATATGTGTGTTTGTCAGTGCAGTAATTGTATGTGTATAAATGTATGTGTGTCAGTGCAGTGATTGTGTGTGTGTGTATGTGTGAGTCAGTGCAGTGATTGTGTGTGTGTATATGTGTGTGTGTCAGTGGTATGATTGTGTGTGTAAATGTGTGCTTGCCAGCGCAGTGATTGTGTGTGAATATGTGTGTGTGTCAGTGCAGTGATTGTGTGTGTATATGTGTGGGTCAGTGCGGTGATTGTGTGTGTATATGTGTGTATCAGTGCAGTGATTGTGTGTGTATATGTGCATTGTCAGTGCAGTGATTGTGTGTGTATATATGTGTGTTTGTCAGTGCAGTGATTGTGAGTGTCAGTGCAGCGTTTTTGTGTGTATATGTGTGTCAGTGCAGTGATTGTGTGTGTATATGTGTGTGTGTCAGTGCAGTGATTTTGTGTATATGTGTGTGTGCCAGTGCAGTGATTGTGGGTGTATATGTGTGTTTGTTAGTGCAGTGATTGTGTGTTTAAAAGTGTGTGCGTCAGTGCAGTGATTGTGTGTTTGTGTGTGTTGTTTGTCAGTGCAGTGATTGTGTGTGTATATGTGTGTTGTTTGTCAGTGCAGTGATTGTGTGTGTTTCTGTGTGTGTGTTTGGTAGTGCAGTGATTGTGTGTTTAAATGTGTGTGTGTCAGTGCAGTTATTGTGTGTGTATATGTGTGTATGTCAGTGCAGTGATTGAGTGTGTATATGTGTGTGTGTTTGTCAGTGCATTGATTGTGTGTTTAAATGTGTGTGTGTCAGTGCATTGATTGCGTGTGTATATATGTGTGTGTCAGTGCCGTGATCGTGTGTGTATATGTGTGCTGTTTGTCAGTCCAGTGATTGTGTGTATATATGTGTGTGTGTCAGTGCAGTGATTGTGTGTGTACGTGTGTGTTTATTGTCAGTGCAGTGATGTGTGTGTATATGTGTGTATGTCAGTGCAGTGATTGTGTGTGTATATGTGTGTGTGTTTGTTAGTGCAGTGATTGTGTGTTTAAATGTGTGTGTGTTAGTGCATTGATTGTGTGTGTATATATGTGTGTGTCATTGCCGTGATTGTGTGTGTATATGTGTGCTGATTGTCAGTCCAGTGATTGTGTGTATATGTGTGTGTGTTTGAAGTTGCAGATTTTGTTTGTGTAAATGTGTGTGTTTTTCAGTGCAGTGATTGTGTGTGTACGTTTGTGTGTGTGTCAGTGCAGGGATTGTGTGTGTGTATACACGTATGTGTCAATGCAGCGATCGAGTGTGTATATGTGTTTGTGTGCAGTGCAGTGATTGTGTGTGTATATGTGTGTTTGTCAGTGCAGTGATTGTGTGCGTCTATATGTGTGTGTCAGTGCATTGATTGTTTGTGTGTATACGTGAGTGTGTCAATGCAGTGATTGTGTGTGTATATCTGTGTTTGTCAGTGCAGTGATTGTGTGTGTATATGTGTGTGTGTCAGTGCAGTGATTGTGAGTGTATATGTGTGTTTGTCAGTGCAGTAATTGTATGTGTATAAATGTATGTGTGTCAGTGCAGTGATTGTGTGTGTGTGTATGTGTGAGTCAGTGCAGTGATTGTGTGTGTGTATATGTGTGTGTGTCAGTGGTATGATTGTGTGTGTAAATGTGTGTTTGTCAGCGCAGTGATTGTGTGTGAATATGTGTGTGTGTCAGTGCAGAGATTGTGTGTGTATATGTGTGGGTCAGTGCGGTGATTGTGTGTGTATATGTGTGTATCAGTGCAGTGATTGTGTGTGTATATGTGCATTGTCAGTGCAGTGATTGTGTGTGTATATGTGTGTTTGTCAGTGCAGTGATTGTGTGCGTCTATGTGTGTGTGTCAGTGCATTGATTGTGTGTGTATATATGTGTGTGTCAGTGCCGTGATGTGTGTGAATATGGGTGCTGATTGTCAGTGCAGTGATTGTGTGTGGAAATGTGTGTGTGTTTGTTGGTGCAGTGATTGTGTGCGTAAATGTGCATGAGTCAGTGAAGTGATTGTGTGTGTATATGTGTGTGTCAGTGCAGTGATTGTGTATATATATGTGTTTTTCAGTGCAGTGATTGTGAGTGTCAGTGCAGTGTTTTTGTGTGTATATGTGTATGTGTGTGTGTCAGTGCAGTGATTGTGTGTGTATATGTGTGTGTGTCATGCAGTGATTTTGTGTATATGTGTGTGTGCCAGTGCAGTGATTGTGGGTGTATATGTGTGTTTGTTAGTGCAGTGATTGTGTGTTTAAAAGTGTGTGCGTCAGTGCAGTGATTGTGTGTTTGTGTGTGTTGTTTGTCAGTGCAGTGATTGTGTGTGTATATATGTGTGTGTCAGTGCCGTGATGTGTGTGAATATGGGTGCTGATTGTCAGTGCAGTGATTGTGTGTGGAAATGTGTGTGTGTTTGTTGGTGCAGTGATTGTGTGCGTAAATGTGCATGAGTCAGTGAAGTGATTGTGTGTGTATATGTGTGTGTCAGTGCAGTGATTGTGTATATATATGTGTTTTTCAGTGCAGTGATTGTGAGTGTCAGTGCAGTGTTTTTGTGTGTATATGTGTATGTGTGTGTGTCAGTGCAGTGATTGTGTGTGTATATGTGTGTGTGTCATGCAGTGATTTTGTGTATATGTGTGTGTGCCAGTGCAGTGATTGTGGGTGTATATGTGTGTTTGTTAGTGCAGTGATTGTGTGTTTAAAAGTGTGTGCGTCAGTGCAGTGATTGTGTGTTTGTGTGTGTTGTTTGTCAGTGCAGTGATTGTGTGTGTATATGTGTGTTGTTTGTCAGTGCAGTGATTGTGTGTGTTTCTGTGTGTGTGTTTGGTAGTGCAGTGATTGTGTGTTTAAATGTGTGTGTGTCAGTGCAGTTATTGTGTGTGTATATGTGTGTATGTCAGTGCAGTGATTGTGTGTGTATATGTGTGTGTGTTTGTCAGTGCATTGATTGTGTGTTTAAATGTGTGTGTGTCAGTGCATTGATTGCGTGTGTATATATGTGTGTGTCAGTGCCGTGATCGTATGTGTATATGTGTGCTTATTGTCAGTCCAGTGATTGTGTGTGTATATGTGTGTGTGTCAGTGCAGTGATTGTGTGTGTATATGTGTGTTGTTTGTCAGTGCAGTGATTGTGTGTGTATATGTGTGTGTGTTTGTTAGTGCAGTGATTGTGTGTTTAAATGTGTGTGTGTTAGTGCATTGATTGCGTGTGTATATATGTGTGTGTCAGTGCAGTAATTGTATGTGTATAAATGTATGTGTGTCAGTGCAGTGATTGTGTGTGTGTGTATATGTGTGTGTGTCAGTGCAGTGATTGTGAGTGTATATGTGTGTTTGTCAGTGCAGTAATTGTATGTGTATAAATGTATGTGTGTCAGTGCAGTGATTGTGTGTGTGTGTATGTGTGAGTCAGTGCAGTGATTGTGTGTGTGTATATGTGTGTGTGTCAGTGGTATGATTGTGTGTGTAAATGTGTGCTTGCCAGCGCAGTGATTGTGTGTGAATATGTGTGTGTGTCAGTGCAGTGATTGTGTGTGTATATGTGTGGGTCAGTGCGGTGATTGTGTGTGTATATGTGTGTATCAGTGCAGTGATTGTGTGTGTATATGTGCATTGTCAGTGCAGTGATTGTGTGTGTATATATGTGTGTTTGTCAGTGCAGTGATTGTGAGTGTCAGTGCAGCGTTTTTGTGTGTATATGTGTGTCAGTGCAGTGATTGTGTGTGTATATGTGTGTGTGTCAGTGCAGTGATTTTGTGTATATGTGTGTGTGCCAGTGCAGTGATTGTGGGTGTATATGTGTGTTTGTTAGTGCAGTGATTGTGTGTTTAAAAGTGTGTGCGTCAGTGCAGTGATTGTGTGTTTGTGTGTGTTGTTTGTCAGTGCAGTGATTGTGTGTGTATATGTGTGTTGTTTGTCAGTGCAGTGATTGTGTGTGTTTCTGTGTGTGTGTTTGGTAGTGCAGTGATTGTGTGTTTAAATGTGTGTGTGTCAGTGCAGTTATTGTGTGTGTATATGTGTGTATGTCAGTGCAGTGATTGAGTGTGTATATGTGTGTGTGTTTGTCAGTGCATTGATTGTGTGTTTAAATGTGTGTGTGTCAGTGCATTGATTGCGTGTGTATATATGTGTGTGTCAGTGCCGTGATCGTGTGTGTATATGTGTGCTGTTTGTCAGTCCAGTGATTGTGTGTATATATGTGTGTGTGTCAGTGCAGTGATTGTGTGTGTACGTGTGTGTTTATTGTCAGTGCAGTGATGTGTGTGTATATGTGTGTATGTCAGTGCAGTGATTGTGTGTGTATATGTGTGTGTGTTTGTTAGTGCAGTGATTGTGTGTTTAAATGTGTGTGTGTTAGTGCATTGATTGTGTGTGTATATATGTGTGTGTCATTGCCGTGATTGTGTGTGTATATGTGTGCTGATTGTCAGTCCAGTGATTGTGTGTATATGTGTGTGTGTTTGAAGTTGCAGATTTTGTTTGTGTAAATGTGTGTGTTTTTCAGTGCAGTGATTGTGTGTGTACGTTTGTGTGTGTGTCAGTGCAGGGATTGTGTGTGTGTATACACGTATGTGTCAATGCAGCGATCGAGTGTGTATATGTGTTTGTGTGCAGTGCAGTGATTGTGTGTGTATATGTGTGTTTGTCAGTGCAGTGATTGTGTGCGTCTATATGTGTGTGTCAGTGCATTGATTGTTTGTGTGTATACGTGAGTGTGTCAATGCAGTGATTGTGTGTGTATATCTGTGTTTGTCAGTGCAGTGATTGTGTGTGTATATGTGTGTGTGTCAGTGCAGTGATTGTGAGTGTATATGTGTGTTTGTCAGTGCAGTAATTGTATGTGTATAAATGTATGTGTGTCAGTGCAGTGATTGTGTGTGTGTGTATGTGTGAGTCAGTGCAGTGATTGTGTGTGTGTATATGTGTGTGTGTCAGTGGTATGATTGTGTGTGTAAATGTGTGTTTGTCAGCGCAGTGATTGTGTGTGAATATGTGTGTGTGTCAGTGCAGAGATTGTGTGTGTATATGTGTGGGTCAGTGCGGTGATTGTGTGTGTATATGTGTGTATCAGTGCAGTGATTGTGTGTGTATATGTGCATTGTCAGTGCAGTGATTGTGTGTGTATATGTGTGTTTGTCAGTGCAGTGATTGTGTGCGTCTATGTGTGTGTGTCAGTGCATTGATTGTGTGTGTATATATGTGTGTGTCAGTGCCGTGATGTGTGTGAATATGGGTGCTGATTGTCAGTGCAGTGATTGTGTGTGGAAATGTGTGTGTGTTTGTTGGTGCAGTGATTGTGTGCGTAAATGTGCATGAGTCAGTGAAGTGATTGTGTGTGTATATGTGTGTGTCAGTGCAGTGATTGTGTATATATATATGTGTTTTTCAGTGCAGTGATTGTGAGTGTCAGTGCAGTGTTTTTGTGTGTATATGTGTATGTGTGTGTGTCAGTGCAGTGATTGTGTGTGTATATGTGTGTGTGTCATGCAGTGATTTTGTGTATATGTGTGTGTGCCAGTGCAGTGATTGTGGGTGTATATGTGTGTTTGTTAGTGCAGTGATTGTGTGTTTAAAAGTGTGTGCGTCAGTGCAGTGATTGTGTGTTTGTGTGTGTTGTTTGTCAGTGCAGTGATTGTGTGTGTATATATGTGTGTGTCAGTGCCGTGATGTGTGTGAATATGGGTGCTGATTGTCAGTGCAGTGATTGTGTGTGGAAATGTGTGTGTGTTTGTTGGTGCAGTGATTGTGTGCGTAAATGTGCATGAGTCAGTGAAGTGATTGTGTGTGTATATGTGTGTGTCAGTGCAGTGATTGTGTATATATATGTGTTTTTCAGTGCAGTGATTGTGAGTGTCAGTGCAGTGTTTTTGTGTGTATATGTGTATGTGTGTGTGTCAGTGCAGTGATTGTGTGTGTATATGTGTGTGTGTCATGCAGTGATTTTGTGTATATGTGTGTGTGCCAGTGCAGTGATTGTGGGTGTATATGTGTGTTTGTTAGTGCAGTGATTGTGTGTTTAAAAGTGTGTGCGTCAGTGCAGTGATTGTGTGTTTGTGTGTGTTGTTTGTCAGTGCAGTGATTGTGTGTGTATATGTGTGTTGTTTGTCAGTGCAGTGATTGTGTGTGTTTCTGTGTGTGTGTTTGGTAGTGCAGTGATTGTGTGTTTAAATGTGTGTGTGTCAGTGCAGTTATTGTGTGTGTATATGTGTGTATGTCAGTGCAGTGATTGTGTGTGTATATGTGTGTGTGTTTGTCAGTGCATTGATTGTGTGTTTAAATGTGTGTGTGTCAGTGCATTGATTGCGTGTGTATATATGTGTGTGTCAGTGCCGTGATCGTATGTGTATATGTGTGCTTATTGTCAGTCCAGTGATTGTGTGTGTATATGTGTGTGTGTCAGTGCAGTGATTGTGTGTGTATATGTGTGTTGTTTGTCAGTGCAGTGATTGTGTGTGTATATGTGTGTGTGTTTGTTAGTGCAGTGATTGTGTGTTTAAATGTGTGTGTGTTAGTGCATTGATTGCGTGTGTATATATGTGTGTGTCAGTGCAGTAATTGTATGTGTATAAATGTATGTGTGTCAGTGCAGTGATTGTGTGTGTGTGTATATGTGTGTGTGTCAGTGCAGTGATTGTGAGTGTATATGTGTGTTTGTCAGTGCAGTAATTGTATGTGTATAAATGTATGTGTGTCAGTGCAGTGATTGTGTGTGTGTGTATGTGTGAGTCAGTGCAGTGATTGTGTGTGTGTATATGTGTGTGTGTCAGTGGTATGATTGTGTGTGTAAATGTGTGCTTGCCAGCGCAGTGATTGTGTGTGAATATGTGTGTGTGTCAGTGCAGTGATTGTGTGTGTATATGTGTGGGTCAGTGCGGTGATTGTGTGTGTATATGTGTGTATCAGTGCAGTGATTGTGTGTGTATATGTGCATTGTCAGTGCAGTGATTGTGTGTGTATATATGTGTGTTTGTCAGTGCAGTGATTGTGAATGTCAGTGCAGCGTTTTTGTGTGTATATGTGTGTCAGTGCAGTGATTGTGTGTGTATATGTGTGTGTGTCAGTGCAGTGATTTTGTGTATATGTGTGTGTGCCAGTGCAGTGATTGTGGGTGTATATGTGTGTTTGTTAGTGCAGTGATTGTGTGTTTAAAAGTGTGTGCGTCAGTGCAGTGATTGTGTGTTTGTGTGTGTTGTTTGTCAGTGCAGTGATTGTGTGTGTATATGTGTGTTGTTTGTCAGTGCAGTGATTGTGTGTGTTTCTGTGTGTGTGTTTGGTAGTGCAGTGATTGTGTGTTTAAATGTGTGTGTGTCAGTGCAGTTATTGTGTGTGTATATGTGTGTATGTCAGTGCAGTGATTGAGTGTGTATATGTGTGTGTGTTTGTCAGTGCATTGATTGTGTGTTTAAATGTGTGTGTGTCAGTGCATTGATTGCGTGTGTATATATGTGTGTGTCAGTGCCGTGATCGTGTGTGTATATGTGTGCTGTTTGTCAGTCCAGTGATTGTGTGTATATATGTGTGTGTGTCAGTGCAGTGATTGTGTGTGTACGTGTGTGTTTATTGTCAGTGCAGTGATGTGTGTGTATATGTGTGTATGTCAGTGCAGTGATTGTGTGTGTATATGTGTGTGTGTTTGTTAGTGCAGTGATTGTGTGTTTAAATGTGTGTGTGTTAGTGCATTGATTGTGTGTGTATATATGTGTGTGTCATTGCCGTGATTGTGTGTGTATATGTGTGCTGATTGTCAGTCCAGTGATTGTGTGTATATGTGTGTGTGTTTGAAGTTGCAGATTTTGTTTGTGTAAATGTGTGTGTTTTTCAGTGCAGTGATTGTGTGTGTACGTTTGTGTGTGTGTCAGTGCAGGGATTGTGTGTGTGTATACACGTATGTGTCAATGCAGCGATCGAGTGTGTATATGTGTTTGTGTGCAGTGCAGTGATTGTGTGTGTATATGTGTGTTTGTCAGTGCAGTGATTGTGTGCGTCTATATGTGTGTGTCAGTGCATTGATTGTTTGTGTGTATACGTGAGTGTGTCAATGCAGTGATTGTGTGTGTATATCTGTGTTTGTCAGTGCAGTGATTGTGTGTGTATATGTGTGTGTGTCAGTGCAGTGATTGTGAGTGTATATGTGTGTTTGTCAGTGCAGTAATTGTATGTGTATAAATGTATGTGTGTCAGTGCAGTGATTGTGTGTGTGTGTATGTGTGAGTCAGTGCAGTGATTGTGTGTGTGTATATGTGTGTGTGTCAGTGGTATGATTGTGTGTGTAAATGTGTGTTTGTCAGCGCAGTGATTGTGTGTGAATATGTGTGTGTGTCAGTGCAGAGATTGTGTGTGTATATGTGTGGGTCAGTGCGGTGATTGTGTGTGTATATGTGTGTATCAGTGCAGTGATTGTGTGTGTATATGTGCATTGTCAGTGCAGTGATTGTGTGTGTATATGTGTGTTTGTCAGTGCAGTGATTGTGTGCGTCTATGTGTGTGTGTCAGTGCATTGATTGTGTGTGTATATATGTGTGTGTCAGTGCCGTGATGTGTGTGAATATGGGTGCTGATTGTCAGTGCAGTGATTGTGTGTGGAAATGTGTGTGTGTTTGTTGGTGCAGTGATTGTGTGCGTAAATGTGCATGAGTCAGTGAAGTGATTGTGTGTGTATATGTGTGTGTCAGTGCAGTGATTGTGTATATATATGTGTTTTTCAGTGCAGTGATTGTGAGTGTCAGTGCAGTGTTTTTGTGTGTATATGTGTATGTGTGTGTGTCAGTGCAGTGATTGTGTGTGTATATGTGTGTGTGTCATGCAGTGATTTTGTGTATATGTGTGTGTGCCAGTGCAGTGATTGTGGGTGTATATGTGTGTTTGTTAGTGCAGTGATTGTGTGTTTAAAAGTGTGTGCGTCAGTGCAGTGATTGTGTGTTTGTGTGTGTTGTTTGTCAGTGCAGTGATTGTGTGTGTATATATGTGTGTGTCAGTGCCGTGATGTGTGTGAATATGGGTGCTGATTGTCAGTGCAGTGATTGTGTGTGGAAATGTGTGTGTGTTTGTTGGTGCAGTGATTGTGTGCGTAAATGTGCATGAGTCAGTGAAGTGATTGTGTGTGTATATGTGTGTGTCAGTGCAGTGATTGTGTATATATATGTGTTTTTCAGTGCAGTGATTGTGAGTGTCAGTGCAGTGTTTTTGTGTGTATATGTGTATGTGTGTGTGTCAGTGCAGTGATTGTGTGTGTATATGTGTGTGTGTCATGCAGTGATTTTGTGTATATGTGTGTGTGCCAGTGCAGTGATTGTGGGTGTATATGTGTGTTTGTTAGTGCAGTGATTGTGTGTTTAAAAGTGTGTGCGTCAGTGCAGTGATTGTGTGTTTGTGTGTGTTGTTTGTCAGTGCAGTGATTGTGTGTGTATATGTGTGTTGTTTGTCAGTGCAGTGATTGTGTGTGTTTCTGTGTGTGTGTTTGGTAGTGCAGTGATTGTGTGTTTAAATGTGTGTGTGTCAGTGCAGTTATTGTGTGTGTATATGTGTGTATGTCAGTGCAGTGATTGTGTGTTTAAATGTGTGTGTGTCAGTGCATTGATTGCGTGTGTATATATGTGTGTGTCAGTGCCGTGATCGTATGTGTATATGTGTGCTTATTGTCAGTCCAGTGATTGTGTGTGTATATGTGTGTGTGTCAGTGCAGTGATTGTGTGTGTATATGTGTGTTGTTTGTCAGTGCAGTGATTGTGTGTGTATATGTGTGTGTGTTTGTTAGTGCAGTGATTGTGTGTTTAAATGTGTGTGTGTTAGTGCATTGATTGCGTGTGTATATATGTGTGTGTCAGTGCAGTAATTGTATGTGTATAAATGTATGTGTGTCAGTGCAGTGATTGTGTGTGTGTGTATATGTGTGTGTGTCAGTGCAGTGATTGTGAGTGTATATGTGTGTTTGTCAGTGCAGTAATTGTATGTGTATAAATGTATGTGTGTCAGTGCAGTGATTGTGTGTGTGTGTATGTGTGAGTCAGTGCAGTGATTGTGTGTGTGTATATGTGTGTGTGTCAGTGGTATGATTGTGTGTGTAAATGTGTGCTTGCCAGCGCAGTGATTGTGTGTGAATATGTGTGTGTGTCAGTGCAGTGATTGTGTGTGTATATGTGTGGGTCAGTGCGGTGATTGTGTGTGTATATGTGTGTATCAGTGCAGTGATTGTGTGTGTATATGTGCATTGTCAGTGCAGTGATTGTGTGTGTATATATGTGTGTTTGTCAGTGCAGTGATTGTGAGTGTCAGTGCAGCGTTTTTGTGTGTATATGTGTGTCAGTGCAGTGATTGTGTGTGTATATGTGTGTGTGTCAGTGCAGTGATTTTGTGTATATGTGTGTGTGCCAGTGCAGTGATTGTGGGTGTATATGTGTGTTTGTTAGTGCAGTGATTGTGTGTTTAAAAGTGTGTGCGTCAGTGCAGTGATTGTGTGTTTGTGTGTGTTGTTTGTCAGTGCAGTGATTGTGTGTGTATATGTGTGTTGTTTGTCAGTGCAGTGATTGTGTGTGTTTCTGTGTGTGTGTTTGGTAGTGCAGTGATTGTGTGTTTAAATGTGTGTGTGTCAGTGCAGTTATTGTGTGTGTATATGTGTGTATGTCAGTGCAGTGATTGAGTGTGTATATGTGTGTGTGTTTGTCAGTGCATTGATTGTGTGTTTAAATGTGTGTGTGTCAGTGCATTGATTGCGTGTGTATATATGTGTGTGTCAGTGCCGTGATCGTGTGTGTATATGTGTGCTGTTTGTCAGTCCAGTGATTGTGTGTATATATGTGTGTGTGTCAGTGCAGTGATTGTGTGTGTACGTGTGTGTTTATTGTCAGTGCAGTGATGTGTGTGTATATGTGTGTATGTCAGTGCAGTGATTGTGTGTGTATATGTGTGTGTGTTTGTTAGTGCAGTGATTGTGTGTTTAAATGTGTGTGTGTTAGTGCATTGATTGTGTGTGTATATATGTGTGTGTCATTGCCGTGATTGTGTGTGTATATGTGTGCTGATTGTCAGTCCAGTGATTGTGTGTATATGTGTGTGTGTTTGAAGTTGCAGATTTTGTTTGTGTAAATGTGTGTGTTTTTCAGTGCAGTGATTGTGTGTGTACGTTTGTGTGTGTGTCAGTGCAGGGATTGTGTGTGTGTATACACGTATGTGTCAATGCAGCGATCGAGTGTGTATATGTGTTTGTGTGCAGTGCAGTGATTGTGTGTGTATATGTGTGTTTGTCAGTGCAGTGATTGTGTGCGTCTATATGTGTGTGTCAGTGCATTGATTGTTTGTGTGTATACGTGAGTGTGTCAATGCAGTGATTGTGTGTGTATATCTGTGTTTGTCAGTGCAGTGATTGTGTGTGTATATGTGTGTGTGTCAGTGCAGTGATTGTGAGTGTATATGTGTGTTTGTCAGTGCAGTAATTGTATGTGTATAAATGTATGTGTGTCAGTGCAGTGATTGTGTGTGTGTGTATATGTGTGTGTGTCAGTGCAGTGATTGTGAGTGTATATGTGTGTTTGTCAGTGCAGTAATTGTATGTGTATAAATGTATGTGTGTCAGTGCAGTGATTGTGTGTGTGTGTATGTGTGAGTCAGTGCAGTGATTGTGTGTGTGTATATGTGTGTGTGTCAGTGGTATGATTGTGTGTGTAAATGTGTGTTTGTCAGCGCAGTGATTGTGTGTGAATATGTGTGTGTGTCAGTGCAGAGATTGTGTGTGTATATGTGTGGGTCAGTGCGGTGATTGTGTGTGTATATGTGTGTATCAGTGCAGTGATTGTGTGTGTATATGTGCATTGTCAGTGCAGTGACTGTGTGTGTGTATATATGTGTGTTTGTCAGTGCAGTGATTGTGTGTGTATATTTGTGTGTGTCAGTGCAGGGATTGTGTGTTTAAACGTGTATGTGTAAGTGCAGTGATTGTGTGTATTGTTTGCCAGTGCAGCTATTGTGTGTGTATATGTGTGTCTGTTTGTTAGTGCAGTGATTGTGTGTTTAAATGTGTGTGTGTCAGTGCAGTGATTGTGTGTGCGTGTGTGTGTCAGTGCAGTGATTGAGTTTGTATATGTGTGTTTGTTAGTGCAGAGATTGTGTGTGTATATGTGTGTGTGTCAGTGCAGTGATTGTGTGTGTGTAAATGTGTGTGTGTCAGTGCAGTGATTGTGTGTGTATATGTGTGTTTGTCAGTGCAATCGTTGTCTGTTTAAAATTTGTGTGTCAGTGCAGTGATTGTTCGTGCATATGTGTGTGTGTCAGTGCAGTGATTGTGTGTTTATATGTGTTTGTGTGTCATTGAAGTGATTGTGTGTGTATATGTGTCTGTCTGTCAGTGCAGTGATTGTGTGTGTATATGTGTGTGTGTCAGTGCAGTGACTGTGAGTGTATATGTGTGTTTGTCAGTGCAATCGTTGTCTGTTTAAAATTTGTGTGTCAGTGCAGTGATTGTTCGTGCATATGTGTGTGTGTCAGTGCAGTGATTGTGTGTTTATATGTGTTTGTGTGTCATTGAAGTGATTGTGTGTGTATATGTGTCTGTCTGTCAGTGCAGTGATTGTGTGTGTATATGTGTGTGTGTCAGTGCAGTGACTGTGAGTGTATATGTGTGTTTTTCAGTGCAGTGTGTGTGTAAATGTGTGTGTCAGTGCAGTGATTGTGTGTACATATGTGTGTGTGTGTCAGAGCAGTGATTGTGTGTGTATATGTGTGTTTGTCAGTGCAGTATTTGTGTGTGCAAATGTGTGTGTCAGTGCTGTGATTGTGTGTGTATATGTGTGTATTTTTGGTGCAGTGATTGCGTGTGTAAATGTGTGTTTGTCAGTGCTGTGATTGTGTGTGTCAGTGCAGTGATTGTGTGTGTATATGTGTGTTTGTCAGTGCAGTGATTGTGTGTGTATATTTGTGTGTCAGTGCAGTGATTGTTCGTGCATATGTGTGTGTGTCAGTGCAGTGATTGTGTGTGTATATGTGTTTGTGTGTCAGTGAAGTGATTGTGTGTGTATATGTGTGTGTCAGTGCAGTTATTGTGTGTGTATATATGCGTGTGTGTTTGTCAGTTCAGTGATTGTGCGTGTATATGTGTGTGTTGTTTGTCAGGGCAGTGATTGTGTGTGTATATGTGTGTGTGTCAGTGCAGTGATTGTGTGTGTATATGTGTTTGTGTCAGTGCAATGTTTGTGCCTGAATATGTGTGCGTGTCAGTGCAGTGCTTGTGTGTGTATGTGTGTGTGTGTCAGTGCAGTGATTGCTTTTGTATACGTGTGTGTATTTCAGTGCAGTGATTGTGTGTTTACGTGTGTGTGTGTCAGTGCAGTAATTGTGTGTGTATATGTGTGTGTCACTGCGGTGATTGTGTGTATATATGTGTATTTGACAGTGCAATGATTGTGCCTGTATATGTGTGTGTGTGTCAGTGCAGTGCTTGTGTGTGTATGTATGTGTGCGAGTGCAGTCATTGTGAGTGTATATGTGTGTTTGTCTGTGCAGTGATTGTGTGTGTATGTGTGTGTGTGTGTGTGTGTCAGTGCAGTGATTGTGTGTGTATATATGTGTGTGTCAGTGCAGTGATTATGTGTGTATATATGTGTTTGTCAGTGCAGTGGTTGTCTTTTTAAGATTTGTGTGTCAGTGCTGTAATTGTGTTTGCATATGTGTGTGTGTCAGTGCAGTGATTGTGTGTATATGTGTGTGTGTCAGTGCAGTGATTGTGTGTGTATATGTGTGTGTCAGTGCAGTGATTGTGTGTGTATATATGTGTGCGTGTTTGTCAGTTCAGTGATTGTGTGTGTATATGTGTGTGTGTGTGTGTGTCAGTGCAGTGATTGTGTGTGTATATATGTGTGTTGTTTGTCAGGGCAGTGATTGTGTGTGTACATGTGTGTGTGTCAGTGCAATGATTTTTTGTGTATATGTGTGTGTGTCAGTGCAATGTTTGTGTGTATATATGTGTGTGTGTGTGTCAGTTCAGTGATTGTGTGTATATATGTGTGTGTGTCAGTGCAGTGATTGTGTGTGTATATGTGTTTGTGTGTCAGTGCAGTGATTGAGTGTGTATATGTGTGTGTCAGTGCAGTGATTGTGTGTGTATATGAGTGTGTCAGTGCAGTGATTGAGTGTGCATATGTGAGTATATGTGCAGTGATTGTTTCTGTATATGTGTGTTTGTCAGTGCAGTGATTCTGTGTGAATATGTGTGTGTGTGTGTGTGTCAGTGCAGTGATTGTGTGCGTATATGTGCGTGTCAGTGCGGTGATTGTGTGTGTATATGCGTTTGTCAGAGCAGTGATTGTGTGTGTATATGTGTGTTTGTCAGTGCAGCGGTTGTCAGTTTAAAATTTGTGTGTCAGTGCAGTGATTGTGTGTGCATATGTGTGTGTGTCAGTGCAGTGATTGTGTGTATATGTGTGTGTGTGAAGTGCAGTGATTGTGTGTGTATATGTGTGTTTCAGTGCTGTGATTGTGTGTGTATATATGTGTGTGTGTTTGTCAGTTCAGTGATTGTGTGTGTATATGTGTGCGAGTCAGTGCAGTGATTGTGTGTGTATATGAGTGTGTCAGTGCAGTGATTGAGTGTGCATATGTGAGTATATGTGCAGTGATTGTTTCTGTATATGTGTGTTTGTCAGTGCAGTGATTCTGTGTGAATATGTGTGTGTGTGTGTGTGTGTCAGTGCAGTGATTGTGTGCGTATATGTGCGTGTCAGTGCGGTGATTGTGTGTGTATATGCGTTTGTCAGAGCAGTGATTGTGTGTGTATATGTGTGTTTGTCAGTGCAGCGGTTGTCAGTTTAAAATTTGTGTGTCAGTGCAGTGATTGTGTGTGCATATGTGTGTGTGTCAGTGCAGTGATTGTGTGTATATGTGTGTGTGTGAAGTGCAGTGATTGTGTGTGTATATGTGTGTTTCAGTGCTGTGATTGTGTGTGTATATATGTGTGTGTGTTTGTCAGTTCAGTGATTGTGTGTGTATATGTGTGCGAGTCAGTGCAGTGATTGTGTGTGTATATATGTGTGTTGTTTGTCAGGGCAGTGATTGTGTGCATATATGTGTGTGTGCCAGTGCAATGATTTTGTGTGTATATGTGTGTGTGTGTGTGTCAGTGCAGTGATTGTGTGTGTATATGTGTGTGTCAGTGCGATGATTGTGTGTATATATATGTATGTCAGTGCAGTGATTGCGTGTATATGTGTGTGTGTCAGTGCAGTGATTGTGTGTGCATATGTGTTTGTCAATGTGGTGATTTTGTGTGAAAATGTGTGTGTCAGTGCAGTGATTGTGTGTGTATACATGTGTGTTTGTCAGTGCAGTGATTGTGTGTATATTTGTGTGTGTCAGTGCAGGGATTGTGTGTGTATATGTGTGTGTCAGTGCAGTGATTGTGTGCGTAGATATCTGTTTGTCTGTGCAGTGAATGTGTGTGTATATGTGTGTGTGTCAGTGCAGTGAATGTGTGTGTATATGTGTGTGTGTCAGTGCAGTGATTGTGTGTGTATATGTGAGTGTGTTTGTCAGTGCAGTGATTGTGTGTTTAAAATTTGTGTGTCAGTGCAGTGATTGTGTGTGCATATGTGTGTGTGTGTCAGTGCAGTGGTCGTGTGTATATGTGTGTGTTTCAGTGCAGTGAATGTGTGAGTATATGTGTGTGTCAGTGCAGTGATTGTGTGTGTGTGTCAGTGCAGTGCTTGTGTGTGTATGTGTGTCTGCAAGTGCAGTGATTGTGTGTGTATATGTGTGTGTCTGTCGGTGCAGTGATTGTGTTTGTATATGTGTGTGACAGTGCGGTGATTGTGTGTGTATATGTGTGTGTCAGTGCAGTGATTGTGTGTGTATATATGTGTGTTTGTCAGTGCAGTGATTGTGTGTGTATATGTGTGTGTCAGTGCGGTGATTGTGTGTGTATATGTGTGTGTCAGTGTTGTGATTGTGTGCGTATATATGTGTTTCTCAGTGCAGTGATTGTTTTTCTATATGTGTGTGTGTCAGTGCAGTGATTGTGTGTGTATACGTGTGTGTATGTCAGTGCAGTGATTGTATGTGTACATGTGAGTGTGTTTGTCAGTGCTGTGATTGTGTGTTTAAAATTTGTGTGTATATATGTGTATGTCAGTGCAGTGATTGTGTGTATATGTGTGTGTGTGTTAGTGCAGTGATTGTGTGTGAATATATGTGTGTGTCAGTGCGGTGATTGTGTGTGTATATGTGTGTATGTCAGTGCAGTGATTGTGTTTGTATGTGTGTGCGTGTGTCAGTGCAGTGATTGTGTGTGTATATGTGTGTGTCAGTGCAGTGATTGTGTATGTATATGTGTGTATCAGTGCAGTGATTGTGTGTGTACATGTGTGTGTGTGTCCGTTCAGTGATTGTGTGTGTATATGTGTTTGTCAGTGTGGTGATTGTGTGTGTATATGTGCGTGTCAGTGCAGTGATTGTGTGTATATTTGTGTGTGTCAGTGCAGGGATCGTGTGTGTTTATGTGTGTGTCAGTGCAGCGATTGTGTGCGTATATATGTGTTTGTCAGTGCAGTGATTGTTTTTGTATATGTGTGTGTGTGTGTGGCAGTGCAGTGATTGTGTGTGTATATGTGTTTGTGTGTCAGTGCAGTGATTGTCTGAGTATATTTGAGTGTGTCAGTACAGTGACTGTGTGTGTATATGTGTGTATCAGTGCAGTGATTTTGTGTGTATATGTGTGTGTCAGTACAGTGATTGTGTCTGTATATGTGTGTGTATTTCAGTGCAGTGATTGTGTGTTTATGTGTGTGTTTTTCAGTGCAGTGATTGTGTGTGAATATGTGTGCGTGTATCAGTGCAGTGATTGTGTGTGTATATGTGTGTGTCAGTGCGGTGATTGTGTGTATATATGTGTGTGTCAGTGCAGTGATTGTGTGTGTATATGTGTGTATGTCAGTGCAGTGATTGTGTGTGTATATGTGTGTGTGCGTGTGTCAGTGCAGTGATTGTGTGTGTATATGTGTGTGTCTGTGCGGTGATTGTGTGTGTACATGTGTGTATGTCAGTGCAGTGATTGTGTGTGTATATGTGTGTGTGTGTGTCAGTGCAGTGATTGTGTGTGTATATGTGTGTGTCAGTGCGGTGATTGTGTGTGTATATGTGTGTATGTCAGTGCAATGATTGTGTGTGTATATGTATGTGTGTGTGTCAGTGCAGTGATTCTGTGTGTATAGGTGTGTGTCAGTGTGGTGATTGTGTATGTATATGTGTGTATCAGTGCAGTGATTCTGTGTGTATATGTGATTGTGTGTCAGTTCAGTGATTGTGTGTGTATATGTGTGTGTCTGTGTGGTGATTGTGTGTGTATATGTGTTTCTCCGTGCAGTGATTTTGTGTATATGTGTGTGTGTGTGTGAGAGTGTAGTGATTGTGTGTGTATATGTGTGTGTCAGTGCGGTGATTGTGTGTGTATATGTGTATTTGTCAGTGCAATGATTGTGCCTGTATATGTGTGTGTATTTCATTGCAGTGATTGTGTGTATATTTGTGTGTGTCAGTGCGGTGATTGTGTGTGTATATGTGTGTGTCAGCGCGGTGATTGTGTGCGTATATATGTGTTTGTCAGGGCAGTGATTGTGTATATATGTGTGTGTGTGTCAGTGCAGTGATTGTGTGTGTATATGTGTGTGTCAGTGCGATGATTGTGTGTATATATGTGTATGTCAGTGCAGTGATTGTGTGTATATGTGTGTGTGTGTCAGTGCAGTGACTGTGTGTGTATATGTGTGTGTCAGTGCGGTGATTGTGTGTGTATATGTGTGTATGTCAGTGCAGTGATTGTGTTTGTATGTGTGTGTCAGTGCAGTGATTGTGTGTGTATATGTGTGTGTCAGTGCTGTGATTGTGTATGTATATTTGTGTATCAGTGCAGTGATTGTGTGTGTATATGTGTGTGTGTGTGTCCGTTCAGTGATTGTGTGTGTATATGTGTGTGTATTTCAGTGCAGTGATTGTGTGTTTATGTGTGTGAATGTCAGTGCAGTGATTGTGTGTGAATATGTGTGTGTGTGTCAGTGCAGTGATTGTGTGTATGTGTGTGAGTCAGTGCGGTGATTGTGTGTATATGTGTATGTCAGTGCAGTGATTGTGTGTATATGTGTGTGTGTGTCAGTGCAGTGATTGTGTGTGTATATGTGTGTGTCAGTGCGATGATTGTGTGTGTATATGTGTCTGTCAGTGCAGTGATTGTGTGTATATGTGTGTGTGTGTCAGTGCAGTGTTTGTGTGTGTATATGTGTGTGTCAGTGCGGTGATTGTGTGTGTATATGTCTGTATGTCAGTGCAATGATTGTGTGTGTATATGTGTGTGTGTGTCAGTGCAGTGATTGTGTGTGTAAATGTGTGTGTCAGTGTGTTGATTGTGTATGTATATGTGTGTATCAGTGCAGTGATTGAGTGTGTCTATGTGTGTGTGTGTCAGTTCAGTGATTGTGTGTGTATATGTGTGTGTCAGTGTGGTGATTGTGTGTGTATATGTGTTTATCAGTGCAGTGAATTTGTGTATATGTGTGTGTGTGTGAGTGCAGTGATTGTGTGTGTATATGTGTGTGTCAGTGCAATGATTGTGTGTGTATATGTGTGTGTCAGTGTGGTGATTGTGTATGTATATGTGTGTATCAGTGCAGTGATTGAGTGTGTCTATGTGTGTGTGTGTCAGTTCAGTGATTGTGTGTGTATATGTGTGTGTCAGTGTGGTGATTGTGTGTGTATATGTGTTTATCAGTGCAGTGAATTTGTGTAAATATGTGTGTGTGTGAGTGCAGTGATTGTGCCTGTATATGTGTGTGTATTTCAGTGCAGTGATTGTGTGTATATTTGTGTGTGTCAGTGCAGGGATTTTGTGTGCATATGTGTGTGTCAGTGCAGTGATTGTGTGCGTATATATGTGTTTGTCAGTGCAGTGATTGTGTGTATATATGTGTGTGTGTGTCAGTGCAGTGATTGTGTGTGTATATGTGTGTGTCAGTGCGATGATTGTGTGTATATATGTGTATGTCAGTGCAGTGATTGTGTGTATATGTGTGTGTGTGTGTTAATGCAGTGATTGTGTGTGTATATGTGTGTATGTCAGTGCAGTGATTGTGTTTGTATGTGTGTGCGTGTGTCAGTGCAGTGATTGTGTGTGTATATGTGTGTGTCAGTGCAGTGATTGTGTATGTATATGTGTGTATCAGTGCAGTGATTGTCTGTGTATATGTGTGTGTTTGTCAATGCAGTGATTGTGTGTATATCTGTGTGTGTCAGTGCAGTGATTGTATGTATATGTGTGTGTGTCAGTGCAGTGATTGTGTGTGTATATGTGTGTGTCAGTGCAGTGATTGTGTGTGTATATATGTGTGCGTGTTTGTCAGTTCAGTGATTGTGTGTGTATATGTGTGTGTGTCAGTGCAGTGATTGTGTGTGTATATGTGTGTGTCAGTGCAGTGATTGTGTGTGTATATATGTGTGCGTGTTTGTCAGTTCAGTGATTGTGTGTGTATATGTGTGTGTGTGTGTGTCAGTGCAGTGATTGTGTGTGTATATATGTGTGTTGTTTGTCAGGGCAGTGATTGTGTGTGTACATGTGTGTGTGTCAGTGCAATGATTTTGTGTGTATATGTGTGTGTGTCAGTGCAATGTTTGTGTGTATATATGTGTGTGTGTGTGTCAGTTCAGTGATTGTGTGTATATATGTGTGTGTGTCAGTGCAGTGATTGTGTGTGTATATGTGTTTGTGTGTCAGTGCAGTGATTGAGTGTGTATATGTGTGTGTCAGTGCAGTGATTGTGTGTGTATATGAGTGTGTCAGTGCAGTGATTGAGTGTGCATATGTGAGTATATGTGCAGTGATTGTTTCTGTATATGTGTGTTTGTCAGTGCAGTGATTCTGTGTGAATATGTGTGTGTGTGTGTGTGTCAGTGCAGTGATTGTGTGCGTACATGTGCGTGTCAGTGCGGTGATTGTGTGTGTATATGTGTTTGTCAGAGCAGTGATTGTGTGTGCATATGTGTGTTTGTCAGTGCAGCGGTTGTCAGTTTAAAATTTGTGTGTCAGTGCAGTGATTTTGTGTGCATATGTGTGTGTGTCAGTGCAGTGATTGTGTGTATATGTGTGTGTGTGAAGTGCAGTGATTGTGTGTGTATATGTGTGTTTCAGTGCTGTGATTGTGTGTGTATATATGTGTGTGTGTTTGTCAGTTCAGTGATTGTGTGTGTATATGTGTGCGAGTCAGTGCAGTGATTGTGTGTGTATATATGTGTGTTGTTTGTCAGGGCAGTGATTGTGTGCGTATATGTGTGTGTGCCAGTGCAATGATTTTGTGTGTATATGTGTGTGTGTGTGTCAGTGCAGTGATTGTGTGTGTATATGTGTGTGTCAGTGCGATGATTGTGTGTATATATATGTATGTCAGTGCAGTGATTGCGTGTATATGTGTGTGTGTGTCAGTGCAGTGATTGTGTGTGCATATGTGTTTGTCAATGTGGTGATTTTGTGTGAAAATGTGTGTGTCAGTGCAGTGATTGTGTGTGTATACATGTGTGTTTGTCAGTGCAGTGATTGTGTGTATATTTGTGTGTGTCAGTGCAGGGATTGTGTGTGTATATGTGTGTGTCAGTGCAGTGATTGTGTGCGTAGATATCTGTTTGTCTGTGCAGTGAATGTGTGTGTATATGTGTGTGTGTCAGTGCAGTGAATGTGTGTGTATATGTGTGTGTGTCAGTGCAGTGATTGTGTGTGTATATGTGAGTGTGTTTGTCAGTGCAGTGATTGTGTGTTTAAAATTTGTGTGTCAGTGCAGTGATTGTGTGTGCATATGTGTGTGTGTCAGTGCAGTGGTCGTGTGTATATGTGTGTGTTTCAGTGCAGTGAATGTGTGAGTATATGTGTGTGTCAGTGCAGTGATTGTGTGTGTGTGTCAGTGCAGTGCTTGTGTGTGTATGTGTGTCTGCAAGTGCAGTGATTGTGTGTGTATATGTGTGTGTCTGTCGGTGCAGTGATTGTGTTTGTATATGTGTGTGACAGTGCGGTGATTGTGTGTGTATATGTGTGTGTCAGTGCAGTGATTGTGTGTGTATATATGTGTGTTTGTCAGTGCAGTGATTGTGTGTGTATATGTGTGTGTCAGTGCGGTGATTGTGTGTGTATATGTGTGTGTCAGTGTTGTGATTGTGTGCGTATATATGTGTTTCTCAGTGCAGTGATTGTTTTTCTATATGTGTGTGTGTCAGTGCAGTGATTGTGTGTGTATACGTGTGTGTATGTCAGTGCAGTGATTGTATGTGTACATGTGAGTGTGTTTGTCAGTGCTGTGATTGTGTGTTAAAAATTTGAGTGTATATATGTGTATGTCAGTGCAGTGATTGTGTGTATATGTGTGTGTGTTAGTGCAGTGATTGTGTGTGAATATATGTGTGTGTCAGTGCGGTGATTGTGTGTGTATATGTGTGTATGTCAGTGCAGTGATTGTGTTTGTATGTGTGTGCGTGTGTCAGTGCAGTGATTGTGTGTGTATATGTGTGTGTCAGTGCAGTGATTGTGTATGTATATGTGTGTATCAGTGCAGTGATTGTGTGTGTACATGTGTGTGTGTGTCCGTTCAGTGATTGTGTGTGTATATGTGTTTGTCAGTGTGGTGATTGTGTGTGTATATGTGCGTGTCAGTGCAGTGATTGTGTGTATATTTGTGTGTGTCAGTGCAGGGATCGTGTGTGTTTATGTGTGTGTCAGTGCAGCGATTGTGTGCGTATATATGTGTTTGTCAGTGCAGTGATTGTTTTTGTATATGTGTGTGTGTGTGTGTGTGGCAGTGCAGTGATTGTGTGTGTATATGTGTTTGTGTGTCAGTGCAGTGATTGTGTGAGTATATTTGAGTGTGTCAGTACAGTGACTGTGTGTGTATATGTGTGTATCAGTGCAGTGATTGTGTGTGTATATGTGTGTGTCAGTACAGTGATTGTGTCTGTATATGTGTGTGTATTTCAGTGCAGTGATTGTGTGTTTATGTGTGTGTTTTTCAGTGCAGTGATTGTGTGTGAATATGTGTGCGTGTATCAGTGCAGTGATTGTGTGTGTATATGTGTGTGTCAGTGCGGTGATTGTGTGTATATATGTGTGTGTCAGTGCAGTGATTGTGTGTGTATATGTGTGTATGTCAGTGCAGTGATTGTGTGTGTATATGTGTGTGTGCGTGTGTCAGTGCAGTGATTGTGTGTGTATATGTGTGTATGTCAGTGCAGTGATTGTGTGTGTATATGTGTGTGTGCGTGTGTCAGTGCAGTGATTGTGTGTGTATATGTGTGTGTCTGTGTGGTGATTGTGTGTGTATATGTGTTTATCAGTGCAGTGATTTTGTGTATATGTGTGTGTGTGTGTGAGAGTGTAGTGATTGTGTGTGTATATGTGTGTGTCAGTGCGGTGATTGTGTGTGTATATGTGTATTTGTCAGTGCAATGATTGTGCCTGTATATGTGTGTGTATTTCATTGCAGTGATTGTGTGTATATTTGTGTGTGTCAGTGCAGGGATTGTGTGTGTATATGTGTGTGTCAGCGCGGTGATTGTGTGCGTATATATGTGTTTGTCAGGGCAGTGATTGTGTATATATGTGTGTGTGTGTCAGTGCAGTGATTGTGTGTGTATATGTGTGTGTCAGTGCGATGATTGTGTGTATATATGTGTATGTCAGTGCAGTGATTGTGTGTATATGTGTGTGTGTGTCAGTGCAGTGACTGTGTGTGTATATGTGTGTGTCAGTGCGGTGATTGTGTGTGTATATGTGTGTATGTCAGTGCAGTGATTGTGTTTGTATGTGTGTGTCAGTGCAGTGATTGTGTGTGTATATGTGTGTGTCAGTGCTGTGATTGTGTATGTATATTTGTGTATCAGTGGTGATTGTGTGTGTATATGTGTGTGTGTGTGTGTCCGTTCAGTGATTGTGTGTGTATATGTGTGTGTATTTCAGTGCAGTGATTGTGTGTTTATGTGTGTGAATGTCAGTGCAGTGATTGTGTGTGAATATGTGTGTGTGTGTCAGTGCAGTGATTGTGTGTATGTGTGTGAGTCAGTGCGGTGATTGTGTGTATATGTGTATGTCAGTGCAGTGATTGTGTGTATATGTGTGTGTGTGTCAGTGCAGTGATTGTGTGTGTATATGTGTGTGTCAGTGCGATGATTGTGTGTGTATATGTGTCTGTCAGTGCAGTGATTGTGTGTATATGTGTGTGTGTGTCAGTGCAGAGTTTGTGTGTGTATATGTGTGTGTCAGTGCGGTGATTGTGTGTGTATATGTCTGTATGTCAGTGCAATGATTGTGTGTGTATATGTGTGTGTGTGTCAGTGCAGTGATTGTGTGTACATTTGTGTGTGTCAGTTCAGGGATTGTGTGAGTATATGTGTGTGTCAGTGCAGTGATTGTTTTGTATATGTGTGTGTGTCAGTGCAGTGATTGTTTGTGTATATGTGTGTGTGTGGCAGTGCAGTGATTGTGTGTGTATATGTGTTTGTGTGTCAGTGCAGTGATTGTCTGAGTATATTTGAGTGTGTCAGTACAGTGACTGTGCGTGTATATGTGTGTATCAGTGCAGTGATTGTGTGTGTATATGTGTGTGTCAGTACAGTGATTGTGTCTGTATATGTGTGTATATTTCAGTGCAGTGATTGTGTGTTTATGTGTGTGTTTGTCAGTGCAGTGATTGTGTGTGAATATGTGTGTGTGTGTATCAGTGCAGTGATTGTGTGTGTATATGTGTGTGTCAGAGCGGTGATTGTGTGTATATATGTGTGTGTCAGTGCAGTGATTGTGTGTGTATATGTGTGTATGTCAGTGCAGTGATTGTGTGTGTATATGTGTGTGTGTGTCAGTGCAGTGATTGTGTGTGTAAATGTGTGTGTCAGTGTGGTGATTGTGTATGTATATGTGTGTATCAGTGCTGTGATTGAGTGTGTCTATGTGTGTGTGTGTCAGTTCAGTGATTGTGTGTGTATATGTGTGTGTCAGTGAGGTGATTGTGTGTGTGAATGTGTTTATCAGTGCAGTGAATTTGTGTATATGTGTGTGTGTGTGAGTGCAGTGATTGTGTGTGTATATGTGTGTGTGAGTGCAGTGATTGTGTGTGTATATGTGTGTGTCAGTGTGGTGATTGTGTATGTATATGTGTGTATCAGTGCAGTGATTGAGTGTGTCTATGTGTGTGTGTGTCAGTTCAGTGATTGTGTGTGTATATGTGTGTGTCAGTGTGGTGATTGTGTGTGTATATGTGTTTATCAGTGCAATGAATTTGTGTATATATGTGTGTGTGTGAGTGCAGTGATTGTGCCTGTATATGTGTGTGTATTTCAGTGCAGTGATTGTGTGTATATTTGTGTGTGTCAGTGCAGGGATTTTGTGTGCATATGTGTGTGTCAGTGCAGTGATTGTGTGCGTATATATGTGTTTGTCAGTGCAGTGATTGTGTGTATATATGTGTGTGTGTGTCAGTGCAGTGATTGTGTGTGTATATGTGTGTGTCAGTGCGATGATTGTGTGTATATATGTGTATGTCAGTGCAGTGATTGTGTGTATATGTGTGTGTGTGTGTGTTAATGCAGTGATTGTGTGTGTATATGTGTGTGTCAGTGCGGTGATTGTGTGTGTATATGTGTGTATGTCAGTGCAGTGATTGTGTTTGTATGTGTGTGCGTGTGTCAGTGCAGTGATTGTGTGTGTATATGTGTGTGTCAGTGCAGTGATTGTGTATGTATATGTGTGTATCAGTGCAGTGATTGTCTGTGTATATGTGTGTGTTTGTCAATGCAGTGATTGTGTGTATATTTGTGTGTGTCAGTGCAGTGATTGTGTGTATATGTGTGTGTGTCAGTGCAGTGATTGTGTGTGTATATGTGTGTGTCAGTGCAGTGATTGTGTGTGTATATATGTGTGCGTGTTTGTCAGTTCAGTGATTGTGTGTGAATATGTGTGTGTGTCTGTGCAGTGATTGTGTGTGTATATGTGTGTGTCAGTGCAGTGATTGTGTGTGTATATATGTGTGCGTGTTTGTCAGTTCAGTGATTGTGTGTGTATATGTGTGTGTGTGTGTGTCAGTGCAGTGATTGTGTGTGTATATATGTGTGTTGTTTGTCAGGGCAGTGATTGTGTGTGTACATGTGTGTGTGTCAGTGCAATGATTTTGTGTGTATATGTGTGTGTGTCAGTGCAATGTTTGTGTGTATATATGTGTGTGTGTGTGTCAGTTCAGTGATTGTGTGTATATATGTGTGTGTGTCAGTGCAGTGATTGTGTGTGTATATGTGTTTGTGTGTCAGTGCAGTGATTGAGTGTGTATATGTGTGTGTCAGTGCAGTGATTGTGTGTGTATATGAGTGTGTCAGTGCAGTGATTGAGTGTGCATATGTGAGTATATGTGCAGTGATTTTTTCTGTATATGTGTGTTTGTCAGTGCAGTGATTCTGTGTGAATATGTGTGTGTGTGTGTGTGTCCGTGCAGTGATTGTGTGCGTATATGTGCGTGTCAGTGCGGTGATTGTGTGTGTATATGTGTTTGTCAGAGCAGTGATTGTGTGTGTATATGTGTGTTTGTCAGTGCAGCGGTTGTCAGTTTAAAATTTGTGTGTCAGTGCAGTGATTGTGTGTGCATATGTGTGTGTGTCAGTGCAGTGATTGTGTGTGTATATGTGTGTTTCAGTGCTGTGATTGTGTGTGTATATATGTGTGTGTGTTTGTCAGTTCAGTGATTGTGTGTGTATATGTGTGCGAGTCAGTGCAGTGATTGTGTGTGTATATATGTGTGTTGTTTGTCAGGGCAGTGATTGTGTGCGTATATGTGTGTGTGCCAGTGCAATGATTTTGTGTTTATATGTGTGTGTGTGTGTCAGTGCAGTGATTGTGTGTGTATATGTGTGTGTCAGTGCGATGATTGTGTGTATATATATGTATGTCAGTGCAGTGATTGCGTGTATATGTGTGTGTGTCAGTGCAGTGATTGTGTGTGCATATGTGTTTGTCAATGTGGTGATTTTGTGTGAAAATGTGTGTGTCAGTGCAGTGATTGTGTGTGTATACATGTGTGTTTGTCAGTGCAGTGATTGTGTGTATATTTGTGTGTGTCAGTGCAGGGATTGTGTGTGTATATGTGTGTGTCAGTGCAGTGATTGTGTGCGTAGATATCTGTTTGTCTGTGCAGTGAATGTGTGTGTATATGTGTGTGTGTCAGTGCAGTGAATGTGTGTGTATATGTGTGTGTGTCAGTGCAGTGATTGTGTGTGTATATGTGAGTGTGTTTGTCAGTGCAGTGATTGTGTGTTTAAAATTTGTGTGTCAGTGCAGTGATTGTGTGTGCATATGTGTGTGTGTCAGTGCAGTGGTCGTGTGTATATGTGTGTGTTTCAGTGCAGTGAATGTGTGAGTATATGTGTGTGTCAGTGCAGTGATTGTGTGTGTGTGTCAGTGCAGTGCTTGTGTGTGTATGTGTGTCTGCAAGTGCAGTGATTGTGTGTGTATATGTGTGTGTCTGTCGGTGCAGTGATTGTGTTTGTATATGTGTGTGACAGTGCGGTGATTGTGTGTGTATATGTGTGTGTCAGTGCAGTGATTGTGTGTGTATATATGTGTGTTTGTCAGTGCAGTGATTGTGTGTGTATATGTGTGTGTCAGTGCGGTGATTGTGTGTGTATATGTGTGTGTCAGTGTTGTGATTGTGTGCGTATATATGTGTTTCTCAGTGCAGTGATTGTTTTTCTATATGTGTGTGTGTCAGTGCAGTGATTGTGTGTGTATACGTGTGTGTATGTCAGTGCAGTGATTGTATGTGTACATGTGAGTGTGTTTGTCAGTGCTGTGATTGTGTGTTTAAAATTTGTGTGTATATATGTGTATGTCAGTGCAGTGATTGTGTGTATATGTGTGTGTGTGTTAGTGCAGTGATTGTGTGTGAATATATGTGTGTGTCAGTGCGGTGATTGTGTGTGTATATGTGTGTATGTCAGTGCAGTGATTGTGTTTGTATGTGTGTGCGTGTGTCAGTGCAGTGATTGTGTATGTATATGTGTGTATCAGTGCAGTGATTGTGTGTGTACATGTGTGTGTGTGTCCGTTCAGTGATTGTGTGTGTATATGTGTTTGTCAGTGTGGTGATTGTGTGTGTATATGTGCGTGTCAGTGCAGTGATTGTGTGTATATTTGTGTGTGTCAGTGCAGGGATCGTGTGTGTTTATGTGTGTGTCAGTGCAGCGATTGTGTGCGTATATATGTGTTTGTCAGTGCAGTGATTGTTTTTGTATATGTGTGTGTGTGTGTGGCAGTGCAGTGATTGTGTGTGTATATGTGTTTGTGTGTCAGTGCAGTGATTGTCTGAGTATATTTGAGTGTGTCAGTACAGTGACTGTGTGTGTATATGTGTGTATCAGTGCAGTGATTGTGTGTGTATATGTGTGTGTCAGTACAGTGATTGTATCTGTATATGTGTGTGTATTTCAGTGCAGTGATTGTGTGTTTATGTGTGTGTTTTTCAGTGCAGTGATTGTGTGTGAATATGTGTGCGTGTATCAGTGCAGTGATTGTGTGTGTATATGTGTGTGTCAGTGCGGTGATTGTGTGTATATATGTGTGTGTCAGTGCAGTGATTGTGTGTGTATATGTGTGTATGTCAGTGCAGTGATAGTGTTTGTATGTGTGTGCGTGTGTCAGTGCAGTGATTGTGTATGTATATGTGTGTATCAGTGCAGTGATTGTGTGTGTACATGTGTGTGTGTGTCCGTTCAGTGATTGTGTGTGTATATGTGTTTGTCAGTGTGGTGATTGTGTGTGTATATGTGCGTGTCAGTGCAGTGATTGTGTGTATATTTGTGTGTGTCAGTGCAGGGATCGTGTGTGTTTATGTGTGTGTCAGTGCAGCGATTGTGTGCGTATATATGTGTTTGTCAGTGCAGTGATTGTTTTTGTATATGTGTGTGTGGCAGTGCAGTGATTGTGTGTGTATATGTGTTTGTGTGTCAGTGCAGTGATTGTCTGAGTATATTTGAGTGTGTCAGTACAGTGACTGTGTGTGTATATGTGTGTATCAGTGCAGTGATTGTGTGTGTATATGTGTGTGTCAGTACAGTGATTGTGTCTGTATATGTGTGTGTATTTCAGTGCAGTGATTGTGTGTTTATGTGTGTGTTTTTCAGTGCAGTGATTGTGTGTGAATATGTGTGCGTGTATCAGTGCAGTGATTGTGTCTGTATATGTGTGTGTCAGTGCGGTGATTGTGTGTATATATGTGTGTGTCAGTGCAGTGATTGTGTGTGTATATGTGTGTATGTCAGTGCAGTGATTGTGTGTGTATATGTGTGTGTGTGTGTGTGTCAGTGCAGTGATTGTGTGTGTATATGTGTGTGTGTTTGTCAGCGCAGTGTTTGTCTGTTTAAAATTTGTGTGTCAGTGCAGTGATTGTGTGTATATGTGTTTGTGTCAGTGCAGTGATTGAGTGTGTATATGTGTGTGTCAGTGCAGTGATTGTGTGTGTATATATGTGTGTGTGTTTGTCAGTGCAGTGATTGTGTGTGTATATGTATGTTTGTCAGTGCAATGATTTTGTATGTATAAGTGTTTGTGTCAGTGCAATGATTGTGGGTGTATGTGTCTGTGTCAGTGCAGTGATTGTTTTTGTATATATGTGTGTGTCAGTGCAGTGATTGTGTGTGTCAGTGCAATGTTTTTGTGTGTATATGTGTGTGTGTGTGTCAGTGCAGTGATTGTGTGTGTATATATTTGTGTGTGTGTGTGTCAGTGCCGCGATTGTGTGTGTATATGCGTGTTTGTCAGTGCAGTGATTGTGTGTTTATATGTATGTGTGTCAGTGCAGTGATTGTGTGTGTATATGTGTGTTTGTTAGTGCAGTGATTGTGTGTGTGTAAATGTGTGTGTATAAGTGCAGTGATTGTGTGTGTATATGTGTGTGTGTCAGTGCAGTGATTGTGTGTGCATATGTGTGTTGATTATCAGTGCAGTAATTGTGTGTGTTTGTGTGTGTGTTTGTTTGTGCAGTGATTGTGTGTGTAAATGTGTGTGTGTCAGTGCAGTGATTTTGTGTGTATGTGTCTGTGTCAGTGCAGTGATTGTTTTTGTATATATGTGTGTGTCAGTGCAGTGATTGTGTGTGTCAGTGCAATGTTTTTGTGTGTATATGTGTGTGTGTCAGTGCAGTGATTGAGTGTGTATATGTGTGTGTGTCAGTGCAATGTTTTTGTGTGTATATGTGTGTGTGTGTGTCAGTGCAGTGATTGTGTGTGTATGTGTGTGTGTCAGTGCAGTGATTGTGTGTGTATATGTGTTTTTGTCCGTGCAATGATTGTGTGTGTGAAAATGTATGTGTGTCAGTGCAGTGATTGTGTGTGTATATGTGTGTTTGTTAGTGCAGTGATTGTGTGTGAAGATGTGCGTGTCAGTGCAGTGATTGTATGCATATATGTGTGTGTGTGTCAGGGCAGTGATTGTGTATGTATATGTGTTTGTGGGTCAGTGCAGTGATTGTGTGTGTATATGTGTGTGTGTGTGTGTCAGTGAAGTGATTCTGTGTGTATATGTGTGTGTGAGTGCGGTGATTGTGTGTGTATATGTGCATTGTCAGTGCAGTGATTGTGTGAGTTGTTTGCCAGTGCAGCGATTGTGTGTGTATATGTGTGTCTGTTTGTTAGTGCAGTGATTGTGTGTTTAAATGTGTGTGTGTCAGTGCAGTGATTGTGTGTGCATGTGTGTGTGTCAGTGCAGTGATTGAGTGTGTATATGTGTGTTTGTTAGTGCAGTGATTCTGTGTGTATATGTGTGTGTGTCAGTGCAGTGATTGTGTGTGTATATGTGTGTTTGTCAGTGCAGGGATTGTGTGTGTATATGTGTGTGTGTCAGTACAGTGATTGTGTGTGTATATGTGTGTGTGGTTGTTAGTGCAGTGATTGTGTGTTTAAATGAGTGTGTGTCAGTGCAGTGATTGTGTGTGTATATGTGTGTTGTTTGTCAGTGCAGTGATTGTGTGTGTATATGTGTGTTGTTTGTCAGTGCAATGATTGTGTGTATATGTGTGTGTGTTTGTTAGTGCAGTGATTGTGTGTTTAAATGAGTGTGTTAGTGCAGTGATTGTGTGTATATATGTGTGTGTCAGTGCCGTGATTGTGTGTGTATATGTGTGCTGATTGTCAGTGCAGAGATTGTGTGTGTATATGTGTGTGTGTCAGTGCCGTGATTGTGTGTGTATATGTGTGTGTGTTTGTTGGTGCAGTGATTGTGTGCGTAAATGTGCGTGTGTCAGTGCAGTGATTGTGTGTGTATATGTGTGTGTCAGTGCAGTGATTGTGTATATATATGTGTTTTTCAGTGCAGTGATTGTGTGAGTTGTTTGCCAGTGCAGCGATTGTGTGTGTATATGTGTGTGTGTCAGTGCAGTGATTGTGTGTGTATATGTGTGTGTGTTTGTTAGTGCAGTGATTGTGTGTTTAAATGAGTGTGTGTCAGTGCAGTGATTGTGTGTGTATATGTGTGTTGTTTGTCAGTGCAGTGATTGTGTGTGTATATGTGTGTTGTTTGTCAGTGCAATGATTGTGTGTGTATATGTGTGTGTGTTTGTTAGTGCAGTGATTGTGTGTTTAAATGAGTGTGTCAGTGCAGTGATTGTGTGTATATATGTGTGTGTCAGTGCCGTGATTGTGTGTGTATATGTGTGCTGATTGTCAGTGCAGAGATTGTGTGTGTATATGTGTGTGTGTCAGTGCCGTGATTGTGTGTGTATATGTGTGTGTGTTTGTTGGTGCAGTGATTGTGTGCGTAAATGTGCGTGTGTCAGTGCAGCGATTGTGTGTGTATATGTGTGTGTCAGTGCAGTGATTGTGTATATATATGTGTTTTTCAGTGCAGTGATTGTGTGTGTCAGTGCAGTGTTTTTGTGTGTATATGTGTATGTGTGTGTGTCAGTGCAGTGATTGTGTGTGTATATGTGTGTCCGTCAGTGCAGTGATTGTGTGTATATGTGTGTGTGCCAGTGCAGTGATTGTGTGTGTATATGTGTGTTTGTTAGTGCAGTGATTGTGTGTTTAAATGTGTGTGCGTCAGTGCAGTGATTGTGTGTGTATGTGTGTGTTGTTTGTCAGTGTAGTGATTGAGTGTGTATATGTGTGTGTTGTTTGTCAGTGCAGTGATTGTGTGTGTATATGTGTGTGTGTTTGGTAGTGCAGTAATTGTATGTTTAAATGTGTGTGTGTCAGTGCAGTGATTGAGTGAGTATGTATGTATATCAGTGCAGTGATTGTGTGTGTATATGTGCTTTTGTCAGTGCAGTGATTGTGTGTGTATATTAGATTGGATTAGATTAGATTACATTACAGTGTGGAAACAGGCCCTTCAGCCCAACAAGTCCACACCGACCCGCCGAAGCGCAAACCCACCCATACCCCTACATTTACCCCTTACCTAACACTACGGGCAATTTAGCATGGCCAATTCACCTGACCCTGCACATCTTTGGACTGTGGGAGGAAACCGGAGCACCCGGAGGAAACCCACGCAGACACGTGGAGAACGTGCAAACTCCACACAGTCAGTCGCCTGAGGTGGGAATTGAACCCGGGTCTCAAGCGCTGTGAGGCAGCAGTGCTAACCACTGTGCCACCGTGCCGCCCAATGTGTGTGTGTGTGTCAGTGAAGTGATTCTGTGTGTATATGTGTGTGTGAGTGCGGTGATTGTGTGTGTATATGTGCATTGTCAGTGCAGTGATTGTGTGAGTTGTTTGCCAGTCCAGCGATTGTGTGTGTATATGTGTGTCTGTGTGTTAGTGCAGTGATTGTGTGTTTAAATGTGTGTGTGTCAGTGCAGTGATTGTGTGTGCATGTGTGTGTGTCAGTGCAGTGATTGAGTGTGTATATGTGTGTTTGTTAGTGCAGTGATTGTGTGTGTATATGTGAGTGTGTCAGTGCAGTGATTGTGTGTATATATGTGTGTGTCAGTGCCGTGATTGTGTGTGTATATGTGTGCTGATTGTTAGTGCAGTGATTGTGTGTGTATATGTGTGTGTGTTTGTTGGTGCAGTGATTGTGTGCGTAAATGTGTGTGTGTCAGTGCAGTGATTGTGTGTGCATGTGTGTGTGTCAGTGCAGTGATTGAGTGTGTATATGTGTGTTTGTTAGTGCAGTGATTGTGTGTGTATATGTGTGTGTGTCAGTGCAGTGATTGTGTGTGTATATGTGTGTTTGTCAGTGCAGTGATTGTGTGTGTATATGTGTGTGTGTCAGTGCAGTGATTGTGTGTGTATATGTGTGTTTGTCGGTGCAGTGATTGTGTGTGTATATGTGTGTGTTAGTGCAGTGATTGTGTGTGTATATGTGTGTGTGTTTGGTAGTGCAGTGATTGTGTGTGTATATGTGTGTGTATGTCAGTGCAGTGATTGTGTGTGTATATGTGTGTTTGTCAGTGCTGTGGTTGTCTGTTTAAGATTTGTGTGTCAGTGCAGTGATTGTGTGTGTATATTTGTGTTTGTCAGTGCAGTGATTGTTCGTGTATATATGTGTGTGTCATTGCAGTGATTGGGTGTGTATGTCAGTGCAGGGATTGTGTATGTGTATACGTGTGTTTGTCAGTGCAGTGATTGTGTGGGTATATATGTGTGTTTGTCTGTGCAGTGATTGTCTCTGTATATGTGTGTGTGTGTCAGTGCAGTGACTGTGTGTATATGTGTGTTGTTTGTCAGTGCAGTGATTGTGTGTGTATGTGTGTTTGTGTTTGTTAGTGTGGTGATTGTGTGTTTATATGTGTGTGTGTCAGTGCAGTGATTGTGTGTGTATGTTTGTGTGTGTCAGTGCAGTGATTGTGTGTGTGTATATGTGTGTGTGTCAGTGCAGAGATTGTGTGTGTTTGTCAGTGCAGTGATTGTGTGTGTATATGTGTGTGTGTCAGTGCAGTGATTGTGTGTGTATATGTGTGTTTGTCAGTGCTGTGTGTGTGCAAATTTGCGTGTTACTCAGTGCCGTGATTGTGTGTGTAAAATGTGTGTGTCAGTGCAGTGTTTGTTTGTGTATGTGTGTGTGTCAGTGCAGTGATTGTGTGTGTACATGTGTGTGTGTTAGTGCACTTCTTGTGTGTGTATATGTGTGTGTGTCAATGCAGTGATTGTGTGTGTATATGTGTGTGTGTCAATGCAGTGCTTGTGTGCGTATATGTGTGTGTGTCTGTCAGTGCAGTGATTGTGTGTGTATATGTGTTTGAGTATCAGTGCAGTGATTGTGTGTGTGTATATGTGTGTGTCAGTGCAGTGATTGTGAGTGTATATGTGTGTTTGTCAGTGCAGTAATTGTATGTGTATAAATGTATGTGTGTCAGTGCAGTGATTGTGTGTGTATATGTGTGAGTCAGTGCAGTGATTGTGTGTGTGTATATGTGTGTGTCTCAGTGGTATGATTGTGTGTGTATATGTGTGTGTGTCAATTCAGTGATTGTGTGTGTATATGTATTTGACAGTGCAGTGATTGTGTGTGTACATGTGTGTTTGTCAGTGTAGTGATTGTGTGCGTATATGTGTGTGTGTGTCAGTGCAGTGATTGTGTGTGTATATGTGTGTGTGTCAGTGCAGTGATTGTGTGTGTAGATGTGTTTGTCAGTGCATTGATTGTGTGTGTATATGTGTGTCTGTCAGTGCAGTGATTGTGTGTGTATATGTGTGTGTGTTTGTCAGCGCAGTGTTTGTCTGTTTAAAATTTGTGTGTCAGTGCAGTGATTGTGTGTATATGTGTTTGTGTTAGTGCAGTGATTGTGTGTGTATATGTGTGTTGTTTGTCAGTGCAATGATTGTGTGTATATGTGTGTGTGTTTGTTAGTGCAGTGATTGTGTGTTTAAATGAGTGTGTTAGTGCAGTGATTGTGTGTATATATGTGTGTGTCAGTGCCGTGATTGTGTGTGTATATGTGTGCTGATTGTCAGTGCAGAGATTGTGTGTGTATATGTGTGTGTGTCAGTGCCGTGATTGTGTGTGTATATGTGTGTGTGTTTGTTGGTGCAGTGATTGTGTGCGTAAATGTGCGTGTGTCAGTGCAGTGATTGTGTGTGTATATGTGTGTGTCAGTGCAGTGATTGTGTATATATATGTGTTTTTCAGTGCAGTGATTGTGTGAGTTGTTTGCCAGTGCAGCGATTGTGTGTGTATATGTGTGTGTGTCAGTGCAGTGATTGTGTGTGTATATGTGTGTGTGTTTGTTAGTGCAGTGATTGTGTGTTTAAATGAGTGTGTGTCAGTGCAGTGATTGTGTGTGTATATGTGTGTTGTTTGTCAGTGCAGTGATTGTGTGTGTATATGTGTGTTGTTTGTCAGTGCAATGATTGTGTGTGTATATGTGTGTGTGTTTGTTAGTGCAGTGATTGTGTGTTTAAATGAGTGTGTCAGTGCAGTGATTGTGTGTATATATGTGTGTGTCAGTGCCGTGATTGTGTGTGTATATGTGTGCTGATTGTCAGTGCAGAGATTGTGTGTGTATATGTGTGTGTGTGTCAGTGCCGTGATTGTGTGTGTATATGTGTGTGTGTTTGTTGGTGCAGTGATTGTGTGCGTAAATGTGCGTGTGTCAGTGCAGCGATTGTGTGTGTATATGTGTGTGTCAGTGCAGTGATTGTGTATATATATGTGTTTTTCAGTGCAGTGATTGTGTGTGTCAGTGCAGTGTTTTTGTGTGTATATGTGTATGTGTGTGTGTCAGTGCAGTGATTGTGTGTGTATATGTGTGTCCGTCAGTGCAGTGATTGTTTGTATATGTGTGTGTGCCAGTGCAGTGATTGTGTGTGTATATGTGTGTTTGTTAGTGCAGTGATTGTGTGTTTAAATGTGTGTGCGTCAGTGCAGTGATTGTGTGTGTATGTGTGTGTTGTTTGTCAGTGTAGTGATTGAGTGTGTATATGTGTGTGTTGTTTGTCAGTGCAGTGATTGTGTGTGTATATGTGTGTGTGTTTGGTAGTGCAGTTTTTGTATGTTTAAATGTGTGTGTGTCAGTGCAGTGATTGAGTGAGTATGTATGTATATCAGTGCAGTGATTGTGTGTGTATATGTGCTTTTGTCAGTGCAGTGATTGTGTGTGTATATTAGATTGGATTAGATTAGATTACATTACAGTGTGGAAACAGGCCCTTCAGCCCAACAAGTCCACACCGACCCGCCGAAGCGCAAACCCACCCATACCCCTACATTTACCCCTTACCTAACACTACGGGCAATTTAGCATGGCCAATTCACCTGACCCTGCACATCTTTGGACTGTGGGAGGAAACCGGAGCACCCGGAGGAAACCCACGCAGACACGTGGAGAACGTGCAAACTCCACACAGTCAGTCGCCTGAGGTGGGAATTGAACCCGGGTCTCAAGCGCTGTGAGGCAGCAGTGCTAACCACTGTGCCACCGTGCCGCCCAATGTGTGTGTGTGTGTCAGTGAAGTGATTCTGTGTGTATATGTGTGTGTGAGTGCGGTGATTGTGTGTGTATATGTGCATTGTCAGTGCAGTGATTGTGTGAGTTGTTTGCCAGTCCAGCGATTGTGTGTGTATATGTGTGTCTGTGTGTTAGTGCAGTGATTGTGTGTTTAAATGTGTGTGTGTCAGTGCAGTGATTGTGTGTGCATGTGTGTGTGTCAGTGCAGTGATTGAGTGTGTATATGTGTGTTTGTTAGTGCAGTGATTGTGTGTGTATATGTGAGTGTGTCAGTGCAGTGATTGTGTGTATATATGTGTGTGTCAGTGCCGTGATTGTGTGTGTATATGTGTGCTGATTGTTAGTGCAGTGATTGTGTGTGTATATGTGTGTGTGTTTGTTGGTGCAGTGATTGTGTGCGTAAATGTGTGTGTGTCAGTGCAGTGATTGTGTGTGCATGTGTGTGTGTCAGTGCAGTGATTGAGTGTGTATATGTGTGTTTGTTAGTGCAGTGATTGTGTGTGTATATGTGTGTGTGTCAGTGCAGTGATTGTGTGTGTATATGTGTGTTTGTCAGTGCAGTGATTGTGTGTGTATATGTGTGTGTGTCAGTGCAGTGATTGTGTGTGTATATGTGTGTTTGTCGGTGCAGTGATTGTGTGTGTATATGTGTGTGTTAGTGCAGTGATTGTGTGTGTATATGTGTGTGTGTTTGGTAGTGCAGTGATTGTGTGTGTATATGTGTGTGTATGTCAGTGCAGTGATTGTGTGTGTATATGTGTGTTTGTCAGTGCTGTGGTTGTCTGTTTAAGATTTGTGTGTCAGTGCAGTGATTGTGTGTGTATATTTGTGTTTGTCAGTGCAGTGATTGTTCGTGTATATATGTGTGTGTCATTGCAGTGATTGGGTGTGTATGTCAGTGCAGGGATTGTGTATGTGTATACGTGTGTTTGTCAGTGCAGTGATTGTGTGGGTATATATGTGTGTTTGTCTGTGCAGTGATTGTCTCTGTATATGTGTGTGTGTGTCAGTGCAGTGACTGTGTGTATATGTGTGTTGTTTGTCAGTGCAGTGATTGTGTGTGTATGTGTGTTTGTGTTTGTTAGTGTAGTGATTGTGTGTTTATATGTGTGTGTGTCAGTGCAGTGATTGTGTGTGTATGTTTGTGTGTGTCAGTGCAGTGATTGTGTGTGTGTATATGTGTGTGTGTCAGTGCAGAGATTGTGTGTGTTTGTCAGTGCAGTGATTGTGTGTGTATATGTGTGTGTGTCAGTGCAGTGATTGTGTGTGTATATGTGTGTTTGTCAGTGCTGTGTGTGTGCAAATTTGCGTGTTACTCAGTGCCGTGATTGTGTGTGTAAAATGTGTGTGTCAGTGCAGTGTTTGTTTGTGTATGTGTGTGTGTCAGTGCAGTGATTGTGTGTGTACATGTGTGTGTGTTAGTGCACTTCTTGTGTGTGTATATGTGTGTGTGTCAATGCAGTGATTGTGTGTGTATATGTGTGTGTGTCAATGCAGTGCTTGTGTGCGTATATGTGTGTGTGTCTGTCAGTGCAGTGATTGTGTGTGTATATGTGTTTGAGTATCAGTGCAGTGATTGTGTGTGTGTATATGTGTGTGTCAGTGCAGTGATTGTGAGTGTATATGTGTGTTTGTCAGTGCAGTAATTGTATGTGTATAAATGTATGTGTGTCAGTGCAGTGATTGTGTGTGTATATGTGTGAGTCAGTGCAGTGATTGTGTGTGTGTATATGTGTGTGTCTCAGTGGTATGATTGTGTGTGTATATGTGTGTGTGTCAATTCAGTGATTGTGTGTGTATATGTATTTGACAGTGCAGTGATTGTGTGTGTACATGTGTGTTTGTCAGTGTAGTGATTGTGTGCGTATATGTGTGTGTGTGTCAGTGCAGTGATTGTGTGTGTATATGTGTGTGTGTCAGTGCAGTGATTGTGTGTGTAGATGTGTTTGTCAGTGCATTGATTGTGTGTGTATATGTGTGTCTGTCAGTGCAGTGATTGTGTGTGTATATGTGTGTGTGTTTGTCAGCGCAGTGTTTGTCTGTTTAAAATTTGTGTGTCAGTGCAGTGATTGTGTGTATATGTGTTTGTGTTAGTGCAGTGATTGAGTGTGTATATGTGTGTGTCAGTGCAGTGATTGTGTGTGTATATATGTGTGTGTGTTTGTCAGTGCAGTGATTGTGTGTTTAAATGAGTGTGTTAGTGCAGTGATTGTGTGTATATATGTGTGTGTCAGTGCCGTGATTGTGTGTGTATATGTGTGCTGATTGTCAGTGCAGAGATTGTGTGTGTATATGTGTGTGTGTCAGTGCCGTGATTGTGTGTGTATATGTGTGTGTGTTTGTTGGTGCAGTGATTGTGTGCGTAAATGTGCGTGTGTCAGTGCAGTGATTGTGTGTGTATATGTGTGTGTCAGTGCAGTGATTGTGTATATATATGTGTTTTTCAGTGCAGTGATTGTGTGAGTTGTTTGCCAGTGCAGCGATTGTGTGTGTATATGTGTGTGTGTCAGTGCAGTGAATGTGTGTGTATATGTGTGTGTGTTTGTTAGTGCAGTGATTGTGTGTTTAAATGAGTGTGTGTCAGTGCAGTGATTGTGTGTGTATATGTGTGTTGTTTGTCAGTGCAGTGATTGTGTGTGTATATGTGTGTTGTTTGTCAGTGCAATGATTGTGTGTGTATATGTGTGTGTGTTTGTTAGTGCAGTGATTGTGTGTTTAAATGAGTGTGTCAGTGCAGTGATTGTGTGTATATATGTGTGTGTCAGTGCCGTGATTGTGTGTGTATATGTGTGCTGATTGTCAGTGCAGAGATTGTGTGTGTATATGTGTGTGTGTCAGTGCCGTGATTGTGTGTGTATATGTGTGTGTGTTTGTTGGTGCAGTGATTGTGTGCGTAAATGTGCGTGTGTCAGTGCAGCGATTGTGTGTGTATATGTGTGTGTCAGTGCAGTGATTGTGTATATATATGTGTTTTTCAGTGCAGTGATTGTGTGTGTCAGTGCAGTGTTTTTGTGTGTATATGTGTATGTGTGTGTGTGTCAGTGCAGTGATTGTGTGTGTATATGTGTGTCCGTCAGTGCAGTGATTGTGTGTATATGTGTGTGTGCCAGTGCAGTGATTGTGTGTGTATATGTGTGTTTGTTAGTGCAGTGATTGTGTGTTTAAATGTGTGTGCGTCAGTGCAGTGATTGTGTGTGTATGTGTGTGTTGTTTGTCAGTGTAGTGATTGAGTGTGTATATGTGTGTGTTGTTTGTCAGTGCAGTGATTGTGTGTGTATATGTGTGTGTGTTTGGTAGTGCAGTAATTGTATGTTTAAATGTGTGTGTGTCAGTGCAGTGATTGAGTGAGTATGTATGTATATCAGTGCAGTGATTGTGTGTGTATATGTGCTTTTGTCAGTGCAGTGATTGTGTGTGTATATTAGATTGGATTAGATTAGATTACATTACAGTGTGGAAACAGGCCCTTCAGCCCAACAAGTCCACACCGACCCGCCGAAGCGCAAACCCACCCATACCCCTACATTTACCCCTTACCTAACACTACGGGCAATTTAGCATGGCCAATTCACCTGACCCTGCACATCTTTGGACTGTGGGAGGAAACCGGAGCACCCGGAGGAAACCCACGCAGACACATGGAGAACGTGCAAACTCCACACAGTCAGTCGCCTGAGGCGGGAATTGAACCCGGGTCTCAAGCGCTGTGAGGCAGCAGTGCTAACCACTGTGCCACCGTGCCGCCCAATGTGTGTGTGTGTGTCAGTGAAGTGATTCTGTGTGTATATGTGTGTGTGAGTGCGGTGATTGTGTGTGTATATGTGCATTGTCAGTGCAGTGATTGTGTGAGTTGTTTGCCAGTCCAGCGATTGTGTGTGTATATGTGTGTCTGTGTGTTAGTGCAGTGATTGTGTGTTTAAATGTGTGTGTGTCAGTGCAGTGATTGTGTGTGCATGTGTGTGTGTCAGTGCAGTGATTGAGTGTGTATATGTGTGTTTGTTAGTGCAGTGATTGTGTGTGTATATGTGAGTGTGTCAGTGCAGTGATTGTGTGTATATATGTGTGTGTCAGTGCCGTGATTGTGTGTGTATATGTGTGCTGATTGTTAGTGCAGTGATTGTGTGTGTATATGTGTGTGTGTTTGTTGGTGCAGTGATTGTGTGCGTAAATGTGTGTGTGTCAGTGCAGTGATTGTGTGTGTATATGTGTGTTTGTTAGTGCAGTGATTGTGTGTGTACATGTGTGTGTGTCAGTGCAGTGATTGTGTGTGTATATGTGTGTTTGTCAGTGCAGTGATTGTGTGTGTATATGTGTGTGTGTCAGTGCAGTGATTGTGTGTGTATATGTGTGTTTGTCGGTGCAGTGATTGTGTGTGTATATGTGTGTGTTAGTGCAGTGATTGTGTGTGTATATGTGTGTGTGTTTGGTAGTGCAGTGATTGTGTGTGTATATGTGTGTGTATGTCAGTGCAGTGATTGTGTGTGTATATGTGTGTTTGTCAGTGCTGTGGTTGTCTGTTTAAGATTTGTGTGTCAGTGCAGTGATTGTGTGTGTATATTTGTGTTTGTCAGTGCAGTGATTGTTCGTGTATATATGTGTGTGTCATTGCAGTGATTGGGTGTGTATGTCAGTGCAGGGATTGTGTATGTGTATACGTGTGTTTGTCAGTGCAGTGATTGTGTGGGTATATATGTGTGTTTGTCTGTGCAGTGATTGTCTCTGTATATGTGTGTGTGTGTCAGTGCAGTGACTGTGTGTATATGTGTGTTGTTTGTCAGTGCAGTGATTGTGTGTGTATGTGTGTTTGTGTTTGTTAGTGTAGTGATTGTGTGTTTATATGTGTGTGTGTCAGTGCAGTGATTGTGTGTGTATGTTTGTGTGTGTCAGTGCAGTGATTGTGTGTGTGTATATGTGTGTGTGTCAGTGCAGAGATTGTGTGTGTTTGTCAGTGCAGTGATTGTGTGTGTATATGTGTGTGTGTCAGTGCAGTGATTGTGTGTGTATATGTGTGTTTGTCAGTGCTGTGTGTGTGCAAATTTGCGTGTTACTCAGTGCCGTGATTGTGTGTGTAAAATGTGTGTGTCAGTGCAGTGTTTGTTTGTGTATGTGTGTGTGTCAGTGCAGTGATTGTGTGTGTACATGTGTGTGTGTTAGTGCACTTCTTGTGTGTGTATATGTGTGTGTGTCAATGCAGTGATTGTGTGTGTATATGTGTGTGTGTCAATGCAGTGCTTGTGTGCGTATATGTGTGTGTGTCTGTCAGTGCAGTGATTGTGTGTGTATATGTGTTTGAGTATCAGTGCAGTGATTGTGTGTGTGTATATGTGTGTGTCAGTGCAGTGATTGTGAGTGTATATGTGTGTTTGTCAGTGCAGTAATTGTATGTGTATAAATGTATGTGTGTCAGTGCAGTGATTATGTGTGTATATGTGTGAGTCAGTGCAGTGATTGTGTGTGTGTATATGTGTGTGTCTCAGTGGTATGATTGTGTGTGTATATGTGTGTGTGTCAATTCAGTGATTGTGTGTGTATATGTATTTGACAGTGCAGTGATTGTGTGTGTACATGTGTGTTTGTCAGTGTAGTGATTGTGTGCGTATATGTGTGTGTGTGTCAGTGCAGTGATTGTGTGTGTATATGTGTGTGTGTCAGTGCAGTGATTGTGTGTGTAGATGTGTTTGTCAGTGCATTGATTGTGTGTGTATATGTGTGTCTGTCAGTGCAGTGATTGTGTGTGTATATGTGTGTGTGTTTGTCAGCGCAGTGTTTGTCTGTTTAAAATTTGTGTGTCAGTGCAGTGATTGTGTGTATATGTGTTTGTGTTAGTGCAGTGATTGAGTGTGTATATGTGTGTGTCAGTGCAGTGATTGTGTGTGTATATATGTGTGTGTGTTTGTCAGTGCAGTGATTGTGTGTTTAAATGAGTGTGTTAGTGCAGTGATTGTGTGTATATATGTGTGTGTCAGTGCCGTGATTGTGTGTGTATATGTGTGCTGATTGTCAGTGCAGAGATTGTGTGTGTATATGTGTGTGTGTCAGTGCCGTGATTGTGTGTGTATATGTGTGTGTGTTTGTTGGTGCAGTGATTGTGTGCGTAAATGTGCGTGTGTCAGTGCAGTGATTGTGTGTGTATATGTGTGTGTCAGTGCAGTGATTGTGTATATATATGTGTTTTTCAGTGCAGTGATTGTGTGAGTTGTTTGCCAGTGCAGCGATTGTGTGTGTATATGTGTGTGTGTCAGTGCAGTGAATGTGTGTGTATATGTGTGTGTGTTTGTTAGTGCAGTGATTGTGTGTTTAAATGAGTGTGTGTCAGTGCAGTGATTGTGTGTGTATATGTGTGTTGTTTGTCAGTGCAGTGATTGTGTGTGTATATGTGTGTTGTTTGTCAGTGCAATGATTGTGTGTGTATATGTGTGTGTGTTTGTTAGTGCAGTGATTGTGTGTTTAAATGAGTGTGTCAGTGCAGTGATTGTGTGTATATATGTGTGTGTCAGTGCCGTGATTGTGTGTGTATATGTGTGCTGATTGTCAGTGCAGAGATTGTGTGTGTATATGTGTGTGTGTCAGTGCCGTGATTGTGTGTGTATATGTGTGTGTGTTTGTTGGTGCAGTGATTGTGTGCGTAAATGTGCGTGTGTCAGTGCAGCGATTGTGTGTGTATATGTGTGTGTCAGTGCAGTGATTGTGTATATATATGTGTTTTTCAGTGCAGTGATTGTGTGTGTCAGTGCAGTGTTTTTGTGTGTATATGTGTATGTGTGTGTGTGTCAGTGCAGTGATTGTGTGTGTATATGTGTGTCCGTCAGTGCAGTGATTGTGTGTATATGTGTGTGTGCCAGTGCAGTGATTGTGTGTGTATATGTGTGTTTGTTAGTGCAGTGATTGTGTGTTTAAATGTGTGTGCGTCAGTGCAGTGATTGTGTGTGTATGTGTGTGTTGTTTGTCAGTGTAGTGATTGAGTGTGTATATGTGTGTGTTGTTTGTCAGTGCAGTGATTGTGTGTGTATATGTGTGTGTGTTTGGTAGTGCAGTAATTGTATGTTTAAATGTGTGTGTGTCAGTGCAGTGATTGAGTGAGTATGTATGTATATCAGTGCAGTGATTGTGTGTGTATATGTGCTTTTGTCAGTGCAGTGATTGTGTGTGTATATTAGATTGGATTAGATTAGATTACATTACAGTGTGGAAACAGGCCCTTCAGCCCAACAAGTCCACACCGACCCGCCGAAGCGCAAACCCACCCATACCCCTACATTTACCCCTTACCTAACACTACGGGCAATTTAGCATGGCCAATTCACCTGACCCTGCACATCTTTGGACTGTGGGAGGAAACCGGAGCACCCGGAGGAAACCCACGCAGACACATGGAGAACGTGCAAACTCCACACAGTCAGTCGCCTGAGGCGGGAATTGAACCCGGGTCTCAAGCGCTGTGAGGCAGCAGTGCTAACCACTGTGCCACCGTGCCGCCCAATGTGTGTGTGTGTGTCAGTGAAGTGATTCTGTGTGTATATGTGTGTGTGAGTGCGGTGATTGTGTGTGTATATGTGCATTGTCAGTGCAGTGATTGTGTGAGTTGTTTGCCAGTCCAGCGATTGTGTGTGTATATGTGTGTCTGTGTGTTAGTGCAGTGATTGTGTGTTTAAATGTGTGTGTGTCAGTGCAGTGATTGTGTGTGCATGTGTGTGTGTCAGTGCAGTGATTGAGTGTGTATATGTGTGTTTGTTAGTGCAGTGATTGTGTGTGTATATGTGAGTGTGTCAGTGCAGTGATTGTGTGTATATATGTGTGTGTCAGTGCCGTGATTGTGTGTGTATATGTGTGCTGATTGTTAGTGCAGTGATTGTGTGTGTATATGTGTGTGTGTTTGTTGGTGCAGTGATTGTGTGCGTAAATGTGTGTGTGTCAGTGCAGTGATTGTGTGTGCATGTGTGTGTGTCAGTGCAGTGATTGAGTGTGTATATGTGTGTTTGTTAGTGCAGTGATTGTGTGTGTATATGTGTGTGTGTCAGTGCAGTGATTGTGTGTGTATATGTGTGTTTGTCAGTGCAGTGATTGTGTGTGTATATGTGTGTGTGTCAGTGCAGTGATTGTGTGTGTATATGTGTGTTTGTCGGTGCAGTGATTGTGTGTGTATATGTGTGTGTTAGTGCAGTGATTGTGTGTGTATATGTGTGTGTGTTTGGTAGTGCAGTGATTGTGTGTGTATATGTGTGTGTATGTCAGTGCAGTGATTGTGTGTGTATATGTGTGTTTGTCAGTGCTGTGGTTGTCTGTTTAAGATTTGTGTGTCAGTGCAGTGATTGTGTGTGTATATTTGTGTTTGTCAGTGCAGTGATTGTTCGTGTATATATGTGTGTGTCATTGCAGTGATTGGGTGTGTATGTCAGTGCAGGGATTGTGTATGTGTATACGTGTGTTTGTCAGTGCAGTGATTGTGTGGGTATATATGTGTGTTTGTCTGTGCAGTGATTGTCTCTGTATATGTGTGTGTGTGTCAGTGCAGTGACTGTGTGTATATGTGTGTTGTTTGTCAGTGCAGTGATTGTGTGTGTATGTGTGTTTGTGTTTGTTAGTGTAGTGATTGTGTGTTTATATGTGTGTGTGTCAGTGCAGTGATTGTGTGTGTATGTTTGTGTGTGTCAGTGCAGTGATTGTGTGTGTGTATATGTGTGTGTGTCAGTGCAGAGATTGTGTGTGTTTGTCAGTGCAGTGATTGTGTGTGTATATGTGTGTGTGTCAGTGCAGTGATTGTGTGTGTATATGTGTGTTTGTCAGTGCTGTGTGTGTGCAAATTTGCGTGTTACTCAGTGCCGTGATTGTGTGTGTAAAATGTGTGTGTCAGTGCAGTGTTTGTTTGTGTATGTGTGTGTGTCAGTGCAGTGATTGTGTGTGTACATGTGTGTGTGTTAGTGCACTTCTTGTGTGTGTATATGTGTGTGTGTCAATGCAGTGATTGTGTGTGTATATGTGTGTGTGTCAATGCAGTGCTTGTGTGCGTATATGTGTGTGTGTCTGTAAGTGCAGTGATTGTGTGTGTATATGTGTTTGAGTATCAGTGCAGTGATTGTGTGTGTGTATGTGTGTTTGTCAGTGCAGTAATTGTATGTGTATAAATGTATGTGTGTCAGTGCAGTGATTGTGTGTGTATATGTGTGAGTCAGTGCAGTGATTGTGTGTGTGTATATGTGTGTGTTAGTGCAGTGATTGTGTGTGTATATGTGTGTGTGTTTGGTAGTGCAGTGATTGTGTGTGTATATGTGTGTGTATGTCAGTGCAGTGATTGTGTGTGTATATGTGTGTTTGTCAGTGCTGTGGTTGTCTGTTTAAGATTTGTGTGTCAGTGCAGTGATTGTGTGTGTATATTTGTGTTTGTCAGTGCAGTGATTGTTCGTGTATATATGTGTGTGTCATTGCAGTGATTGGGTGTGTATGTCAGTGCAGGGATTGTGTATGTGTATACGTGTGTTTGTCAGTGCAGTGATTGTGTGGGTATATATGTGTGTTTGTCTGTGCAGTGATTGTCTCTGTATATGTGTGTGTGTGTCAGTGCAGTGACTGTGTGTATATGTGTGTTGTTTGTCAGTGCAGTGATTGTGTGTGTATGTTTGTTTGTGTTTGTTAGTGTAGTGATTGTGTGTTTATATGTGTGTGTGTCAGTGCAGTGATTGTGTGTGTATGTTTGTGTGTGTCAGTGCAGTGATTGTGTGTGTGTATATGTGTGTGTGTCAGTGCAGAGATTGTGTGTGTTTGTCAGTGCAGTGATTGTGTGTGTATATGTGTGTGTGTCAGTGCAGTGATTGTGTGTGTATATGTGTGTTTGTCAGTGCTGTGTGTGTGCAAATTTGCGTGTTACTCAGTGCCGTGATTGTGTGTGTAAAATGTGTGTGTCAGTGCAGTGTTTGTTTGTGTATGTGTGTGTGTCAGTGCAGTGATTGTGTGTGTACATGTGTGTGTGTTAGTGCACTTCTTGTGTGTGTATATGTGTGTGTGTCAATGCAGTGATTGTGTGTGTATATGTGTGTGTGTCAATGCAGTGCTTGTGTGCGTATATGTGTGTGTGTCTGTCAGTGCAGTGATTGTGTGTGTATATGTGTTTGAGTATCAGTGCAGTGATTGTGTGTGTGTATGTGTGTTTGTCAGTGCAGTAATTGTATGTGTATAAATGTATGTGTGTCAGTGCAGTGATTGTGTGTGTATATGTGTGAGTCAGTGCAGTGATTGTGTGTGTGTATATGTGTGTGTCTCAGTGGTATGATTGTGTGTGTATATGTGTGTGTGTCAATTCAGTGATTGTGTGTGTATATGTATTTGACAGTGCAGTGATTGTGTGTGTACATGTGTGTTTGTCAGTGTAGTGATTGTGTGCGTATATGTGTGTGTGTGTCAGTGCAGTGATTGTGTGTGTATATGTGTGTGTGTCAGTGCAGTGATTGTGTGTGTAGATGTGTTTGTCAGTGCATTGATTGTGTGTGTATATGTGTGTCTGTCAGTGCAGTGATTGTGTGTGTATATGTGTGTGTGTTTGTCAGCGCAGTGTTTGTCTGTTTAAAATTTGTGTGTCAGTGCAGTGATTGTGTGTATATGTGTTTGTGTCAGTGCAGTGATTGAGTGTGTATATGTGTGTGTCAGTGCAGTGATTGTGTGTGTATATATGTGTGTGTGTTTGTCAGTGCAGTGATTGTGTGTGTATATGTATGTTTGTCAGTGCAATGATTTTGTATGTATAAGTGTTTGTGTCAGTGCAATGATTGTGGGTGTATGTGTCTGTGTCAGTGCAGTGATTGTTTTTGTATATATGTGTGTGTCAGTGCAGTGATTGTGTGTGTCAGTGCAATGTTTTTGTGTGTATATGTGTGTGTGTGTGTCAGTGCAGTGATTGTGTGTGTATATATTTGTGTGTGTCAGTGCCGTGATTGTGTGTGTATATGTGAGTGTGTCAGTGCAGTGATTGTGTGTATATATGTGTGTGTCAGTGCCGTGATTGTGTGTGTATATGTGTGCTGATTGTTAGTGCAGTGATTGTGTGTGTATATGTGTGTGTGTTTGTTGGTGCAGTGATTGTGTGCGTAAATGTGTGTGTGTCAGTGCAGTGATTGTGTGTGCATGTGTGTGTGTCAGTGCAGTGATTGAGTGTGTATATGTGTGTTTGTTAGTGCAGTGATTGTGTGTGTATATGTGTGTGTGTCAGTGCAGTGATTGTGTGTGTATATGTGTGTTTGTCAGTGCAGTGATTGTGTGTGTATATGTGTGTGTGTCAGTGCAGTGATTGTGTGGGTATATGTGTGTTTGTCGGTGCAGTGATTGTGTGTGTATATGTGTGTGTTAGTGCAGTGATTGTGTGTGTATATGTGTGTTTGTCTGAGCAGTGATTGTGTGTGTATATGTGTGTGTATGTCAGTGCAGTGATTGTGTGTGTATATGTGTGTTTGTCAGTGCTGTGGTTGTCTGTTTAAGATTTGTGTGTCAGTGCAGTGATTGTGTGTGTATATTTGTGTTTGTCAGTGCAGTGATTGTTCGTGTATATATGTGTGTGTCAGTGCAGTGATTGTGTGTGTATGTCAGTGCAGGGATTGTGTATGTGTATACGTGTGTTTGTCAGTGCAGTGATTGTGTGGGTATATATGTGTGTTTGTCTGTGCAGTGATTGTCTCTGTATATGTGTGTGTGTGTCAGTGCAGTGACTGTGTGTATATGTGTGTTGTTTGTCAGTGCAGTGATTGTGTGTGTATGTGTGTTTGTGTTTGTTAGTGTAGTGATTGTGTGTTTATATGTGTGTGTGTCAGTGCAGTGATTGTGTGTGTATGTTTGTGTGTGTCAGTGCAGTGATTGTGTGTGTTTGTCAGTGCAGTGATTGTGTGTGTACATGTGTGTGTGTCAGTGCAGTGATTGTGTGTGTATATGTGTGTTTGTCAGTGCTGTGTGTGTGCAAATTTGCGTGTTAGTCAGTGCCGTGATTGTGTGTGTAAAATGTGTGTGTCAGTGCAGTGTTTGTTTGTGTATGTGTGTGTGTCAGTGCAGTGATTGTGTGTGCATATGTGTGTTGATTGTCAGTGCAGTAATTGTGTGTGTTTGTGTGTGTGTTTGTTTGTGCAGTGATTGTGTATGTAAATGTGTGTGTGTCAGTGCAGTGATTTTGTGTGTATGTGTGTGTGTGTCAGTGCAGTGATTGTGTGTGCATATGTGTGTTGATTGTCAGTGCAGTGATTGTGTGTGTATAAGTGAGTGTGTTTGTCAATGCAGTCATTGTGTGTTTAAATATGTGTGTGTCAGTGCAGTGATTGTGTGTGTATATGTGTGTGTGTCAGTGCAGTGATTGTGTGTGTATGTGTGTTTGTGTCAGTGCAGGGATTGTGTCTGTGTATGTGTGTGTGTCAGTGCAGTGATTGTGTGTGTATATGTGATTTTGTCAGGACAGTGAATGTGTGTGTGTAAATGTATGTGTGTCAGTGCAGTGATTGTGTGTGTATTTGTGTGTGTCAGTGCAGTGATTGTGTGTGTCAGTGCAGATTTTTTGTGTGTATGTGTCAGTGCAGTGATTGTGTGTGTATATGTGTGTGTGTCAGTGCAGTGATTGTGTGTGTATGTGTGTGTTGTTTGTCAGTGCAGTGATTGTGTGTGTATATGTGTGTGTGTTTGTTAGTGCAGTGATTGTGTGTTTAAACGTGTGTGTGTCAGTGCATTGATTGTGTGTGTATATATGTGTGTGTCAGTGCCGTGATTGTGTGTGTATATGTGTGCCGATTGTAAGTCCAGTGATTGTGTGTATATGTGTGTGTGTTTGTTGGTGCAGTCATTGTGTGTGTAAATGTGTGTGTTTTTCAGTGCAGTGATTGTGTGTGTACGTGTGTGTGTGTCAGGGCAGGGATTGTGTGTGTGTCTACACGTATGTGTCAATGCAGCGATTGAGTGTGTATATGTGTTTGTGTGCAGTGCAGTGATTGTGTGTGTATATGTGTGTTTGTCAGTGCAGTGATTGTGTGCGCCTATGTGTGTGTGTCAGTGCATTGATTGTGTGTGTGTATACGTGAGTGTGTCAATGCAGTGATTGTGTGTGTATATCTGTGTTTGTCAGTGCATTGATTGTGTGTGTATATGTGTGTGTGTCAGTGCAGTGATTGTGAGTGTATATGTGTGTTTGACAGTGCAGTAATTGTATGTGTATAAATGTATGTGTGTCAGTGCAGTGATTGTGTGTGTGTATATGTGTGTGTGTCAGTGCAGTGATTGTGAGTGCATATGTGTGTTTGTCAGTGCAGTAATTGTATGTGTATAAATGTATGTGTGTCAGTGCAGTGATTGTGTGTGTGTATATGTGTGAGTCAGTGCAGTGATTGTGTGTGTGTGTATGTGTGTGTGTCAGTGGTATGATTGTGTGTGTATATGTGTGTGTGTCAATTCAGTGATTGTGTGTGTATATGTGTTTGACAGTGCAGTGATTGTGTGTGTACATGTGTGTTTGTCAGTGTAGTGATTGTGTGCGTATATGTGTGTGTGTGTCAGTCCAGTGATTGTGTGTGTATATGTGTGTGTGTCAGTGCAGTGATTGTGTGTGTAGATGTGTTTGTCAGTGCATTGTTTGTGTGTGTATATGTGTGTCTTTCAGTGCAGTGATTGTGTGTGTAGATGTGTTTGTCAGTGCATTGATTGTGTGTGTATATGTGTGTCTTTCAGTGCAGTGATTGTGTGTGTATATGTGTGTGTGTTTGTCAGCGCAGTGGTTGTCTGTTTAAAATTTGTGTGTCAGTGCAGTGATTGTGTGTATATGTGTTTGTGTCAGTGCAGTGATTGAGTGTGTATATGTGTGTGTCAGTGCAGTGATTGTGTGTGTATATATGTGTGTGTGTTTGTCAATGCAGTGATTCTGTGTGTATATGTGTGTTTGTCAGTGCAATGATTTTGTATGTATAAGTGTTTGTGTCAGTGCAATGATTGTGTGTGTATGTGTCTGTGTCAGTGCAGTGATTGTTTTTGTACATATGTGTGTGTCAGTGCAGTGATTGTGTGTGTCAGTGCAATGTTTTTGTGTGTATATGTGTGTGTGTGTGTCAGTGCAGTGATTGTGTGTCAGTGCAGTGATTGTGTGTGTATATGTGTTTTTGTCCGTGCAATGATTGTGTGTGTGAAAATGTATGTGTGTCAGTGCAGTGATTGTGTGTGTATATGTGTGTTTGTTAGTGCAGTGATTGTGTGTGAAGATGTGCGTGTCAGTGCAGTGATTGTATGCATATATGTGTGTGTGTGTCAGGGCAGTGATTGTGTATGTATATGTGTTTGTGGGTCAGTGCAGTGATTGTGTGTGTATATGTGTGTGTGTGTGTCAGTGAAGTGATTCTGTGTGTATATGTGTGTGTGAGTGCGGTGATTGTGTGTGTATATGTGCATTGTCAGTGCAGTGATTGTGTGAGTTGTTTGCCAGTGCAGCAATTGTGTGTGTATATGTGTGTCTGTTTGTTAGTGCAGTGATTGTGTGTTTAAATGTGTGTGTGTCAGTGCAGTGATTGTGTGTGCATGTGTGTGTGTCAGTGCAGTGATTGAGTGTGAATATGTGTGTTTGTTAGTGCAGTGATTGTGTGTGTATATGTGTGTGTGTCAGTGCAGTGATTGTGTGTGTATATGTGTGTTAGTCAGTGCGGTGATTGTGTGTGTATATTTGTGTTTGTCAGTGCAGTGGTTGTCTGTTTAAGATTTGTGTGTCAGTGCAGTGATTGTGTGTGCATATTTGTTTTTGTCAGTGCAGTGATTGTTCGTGTATATATGTGTGTGACAGTGCAGTGATTGTGTGTGTATATGTGTGTTTGTCAGTGCAGTGATTGTGAGTGCATATGTGTGTTTGTCAGTGCAGTGATTGTGTGTGTGTAAATGTATGTGTGTCAGTGCAGTGATTGTGTGTGTATATGTGTGTGTCAGTGCAGTGATTGTGTGTATATATGAATGTGTGTCAGTGCAGTGATTGTGTGTGTATACGTGTGTGTGTCAGTGCAGTGATTGTGTGTGTATATGTGTGTGTGTCAGTGCAGTGATTGTGTGTGTATAAATGTGTGTGTCAGTGCAGTGATTGTGTGTGTATATGTGTGTTTGTCAGTGCTGTGTGTGTGTGTAAATGTGTGTGTGTTAGTCAGTGCAGTGATTGTGTGTGTGTATGTGGGTGTCAGTGCTGTGATTGTATGTGTATATATGTGTTTGTCAGTGCAGTGATTGTGTGTGTAAAATGTGTGTGTCAGTGCAGTGTTTGTTTGTGTAAGTGTGTGTGTGTCAGCGCAGTGAATGTGTGTGTACATGTGAGTGTGTCAGTGCACTTCTTGTGTGTGTATATGTGTGTGTGTCAATGCAGTTATTGTGTGTGTAAATGTGTGTGTGTCAGTGCAGTGCCTGTGTGTGTATATGCATGTTTGTCAGTGCGGTGATTGTGTGTGTATATGTGTGTTTGTCAGTGCAGTGATTGTGTGTGTATATGTGTGTGTGTCAGTGCAGTGATTGTGTGTGTATATGTGTGTGTGTCGGTGCAGTGATTGTGTATGTATATGTGTGTTTGTCAGTGCTGTGTGTGTGTAAAATGTGTGTGTAAATGTGTGTGTGTTAGTCAGTGCAGTGATTGTGTGTGTGGTATGTGGGTGTCAGTGAAGTGATTGTATGTGTATATATGTGTTTGTCAGTGCAGTGATTGTGTGTGTAAAATGTGTGTGTCAGTGCAGTGTTTGTTTGTGTAAATGTGTGTGTGTCAGCGCAGTGATTGTGTGTGTAAATGTGTGTGTGTCAGTGCACTTCTTGTGTGTGTATATGCGTGTTTGTCAGTGCGGTGATTGTGTGTGTATATGTGTGATTGTCAGTGCAGTGATTGTGTGTATAAGTGTGTGTGTCAGTGCAGTGATTGTGTGTGTATATGTGTGTTTGTCAGTGCTGTGTGTGTGTGTGTATGTGGGTGTCAGTGCATTGATTGTGTGTTTGTAAATGTGTGTGTATCAGCGCAGTGATTGTGTGTGTATATGTGTGTGTTAGTGCAGTGATTGTGTGTGTATATGTGTGTTTGTCTTGCAGTGATTGTGTGTGTATATGTGTGTGTATGTCAGTGCAGTGATTGTGTGTGCATATTTGTGTTTGTCAGTGCAGTGATTGTTCGTGTATATATGTGTGTCAGTGCAGTGATTGTGTGTGTATATGTGTGTTTGTCAGTGCAGGGATGGTGTGTGTGTATACGTGTGTTTGTCTGTGCAGTGATTGTCTCTGTATAATTGTGTGTGTGTCAGTGCAGTGACTGTGTGTGTATATGTGTGTTGTTTGTCAGTGCAGTAATTGTGTGTGTATATGTGTGTTTGTCAGTGCTGTGTGTGTGTGTAAATGTGTGTGTGTTTGTTAGTGTAGTGATTGTGTGTTTAAATGTGTGTGTGTCAGTGCAGTGATTGTGTGTGTATGTTTGAGTGTGTCAGTGCAGTGATTGTGTGTGTGTATATGTGTGTGTGTCAGTGCAGTGATTGTGTGTGTATATGTGTGTTTGTCAGCGCAGTGATTGTGTGTGTATATGTGTGTGTCAGTGCAGTGATTGTGTGTGTATATGTGTGTTTGTCAGTGCAGTGATTGTGTGTGTAAAATGTGTGTGTCAGTGCAGTGTTTGTTTGTGTAAGTGTCTGTGTGTCAGCGCAGTGATTGTGTGTGTATGTGTGTGTGTCAGTCCACTTCTTGTGTGTGTATATGTGTGTGTGTCAATGCAGTTATTGTGTGTGTATATGTGTGTGTGTCAGTGCAGTGCCTGTGTGTATATATGCATGTTTGTAAGTGCGGTGATTGTGTGTGTATATGTGTGTTTGTCAGTGCAGTGATTGTGTGTGTATAAGTGTGTGCGTCAGTGCAGTGATTGTGTGTGTATATGTGTGTGTGTCAGTGCAGTGATTGTGTGTGTATATGTGTGTTTGTCAGTGCTGTGTGAGTGTGTGTGTGTAAATGTGTGTGTGTTAGTCAGTGCAGTGATTGTGTGTGTGTATGTGGGTGTCAGTGCAGTGATTGTATGTGTATATATGTGTTTGTCAGTGCAGTGATTGTGTGTGTAAAATGTGTGTGTCAGTGCAGTGTTTGATTGTGTAAGTGTGTGTGTGTCAGCGCAGTGATTGTGTGTGTACATGTGAGTGTGTCAGTGCACTTCTTGTGTGTGTATATGTGTGTGTGTCAATGCAGTTATTGTGTGTGTATATGCGTGTTTGTCAGTGCGGTGATTGTGTGTGTATATGTGTGTTTGTCAGTGCAGTGATTGTGTGTGTATATGTGTGTTTGTCAGTGCTGTGTGAGTGTGTGTGTGTAAATGTGTGTGTGTTAGTCAGTGCAGTGATTGTGTGTGTATATGTGTGTTTGTCAGTGCTGTGTGTGTGTGTAAATGTGTGTGTGTTTGTTAGTGTAGTGATTGTGTGTTTAAATGTGTGTGTGTCAGTGCAGTGATTGTGTGTGTATGTTTGAGTGTGTCAGTGCAGTGATTGTGTGTGTGTATATGTGTGTGTGTCAGTGCAGTGATTGTGTGTGTATATGTGTGTTTGTCAGCGCAGTGATTGTGTGTGTATATGTGTGTGTCAGTGCAGTGATTGTGTGTGTATATGTGTGTTTGTCGGTGCAGTGATTGTGTGTGTAAAATGTGTGTGTCAGTGCAGTGTTTGTTTGTGTAAGTGTCTGTGTGTCAGCGCAGTGATTGTGTGTGTATGTGTGTGTGTCAGTCCACTTCTTGTGTGTGTATATGTGTGTGTGTCAATGCAGTTATTGTGTGTGTATATGTGTGTGCGTCAGTGCAGTGATTGTGTGTGCATATGTGTGTGTGTCAGTGCAGTGATTGTGTGTGTATATGTGTGTTTGTCAGTGCTGTGTGAGTGTGTGTGTGTAAACGTGTGTGTGTTAGTCAGTGCAGTGATTGTGTGTGTGTATGTGGGTGTCAGTGCAGTGATTGTATGTGTATATATGTGTTTGTCAGTGCAGTGATTGTGTGTGTAAAATGTGTGTGTCAGTGCAGTGTTTGTTTGTGTAAGTGTGTGTGTGTCAGCGCAGTGATTGTGTGTGTACATGTGAGTGTGTCAGTGCACTTCTTGTGTGTGTATATGTGTGTGTGTCAATGCAGTTATTGTGTGTGTATATGCGTGTTTGTCAGTGCGGTGATTGTGTGTGTATATGTGTGTTTGTCAGTGCAGTGATTGTGTGTGTATAAGTGTGTGTGTCAGTGCAGTGATTGTGTGTGTATATGTGTGTTTGTCAGTGCTGTGTGTGTGTGTGTAAATGTGTGTGTGTTAGTCAGTTCAGTGATTGTGTGTGTGTATGTGGGTGTCAGTGCAGTGATTGTGTGTGTGTAAATGTGTGTGTATCAGCGCAGTGATTGTGTGTGTATATGTGTGTGTTAGTGCAGTGATTGTGTGTGTATATGTGTGTTTGTCTGAGCAGTGATTGTGTGTGTATATGTGTGTTTATGTCAGTGCAGTGATTGTGTTTGTATATGTGTGTTTGTCAGTGCAGTGGTTGTCTGTTTAAGATTTGTGTGTCAGTTAGTGTGCATATTAGTGTTTGTCAGTGCAGTGATTGTTCGTGTATATATGTGTGTGACAGTGCAGTGATTGTGTGTGTGTAAATGTATGTGTGTCAGTGCAGTGATTGTGTGTGTATATGTCTGTGTCAGTGCAGTGATTGTGTGTGTATATGTGTGTGTGTCAGTGCAGTGATTGTGTGTGTATAAGTGTGTGTGTCAGTGCAGTGATTGTGTGTGTATATGTGTGTGTGTCAGTGCAGTGATTGTGTGTGTATATGTGTGTTTGTCAGTGCTGTGTGTGTGTTAATGTGTGTGTGTTAGTCAGTGCAGTGATTGTGTGTGTGTATGTGGGTGTCAGTGCAGTGATTGTATGTGTATATATGTGTTTGTCAGTGCAGTGATTGTGTGTGTATAAATGTGTGTGTCAGTGCAGTGATTGTGTGTGTATATGTGTGTTTGTCAGTGCTGTGTGTGAGTGTAAATGTGTGTGTGTTAGTCAGTGCAGTGATTGTGTGTGTGTATATGTGTTTGTCAGTGCAGTGATTGTGTGTGTAAAATGTGTGTGTCAGTGCAGTGTTTGTTTGTATAAGTGTGTGTGTGTCAGCGCAGTGATTGTGTGTGTACGTGTGTGTGTCAGTGCACTTCTTGTTTGTGTATATGTGTGTGTGTCAATGCAGTTATGGTGTGTGTATATGTGTGTGTGTCAGTGCAGTGCCTGTGTGTGTATATGCATGTTTGTCAGTGCGGTGATTGTGTGTGTATATGTGTGTTTGTCAGTGCAGTGATTGTGTGTGTATAAGTGTGTGTGTCAGTGCAGTGATTGTGTGTGTATATGTGTGTATGTCAGTGCAGTGATTGTGTGTGTATATGTGTGTTTGTCAGTGCTGTGTGTGTGTGTGTGTGTAAATGTGTGTGTTAGTCAGTGCAGTGATTGTGTGTGTGGTATGTGTGTGTCAGTGCTGTAATTGTATGTGTATATATGTGTTTGTCAGTGCAGTGATTGTGTGTGTAAAATGTGTGTGTTCGTGCAGTGTTTGTTTGTGTAAGTGTGTGTGTGTCAGCGCAGTGATTGTGTGTGTGTATGTGGGTGTCAGTGCAGTGATTGTGTGTGTGTAAATGTGTGTGTATCAGCGCAGTGATTGTGTGTGTATATGTGTGTGTTAGTGCAGTGATTGTGTGTGTATATGTGTGTTTGTCTGAGCAGTGATTGTGTGTGTATATGTGTGTTTATGTCAGTGCAGTGATTGTGTTTGTATATGTGTGTTTGTCAGTGCTGTGGTTGTCTGTTTAAGATTTGTGTGTCAGTGCAGTGATTGTGTGTGCATATTTGTGTTTGTCAGTGCAGTGATTGTTCGTGTATATATGTGTGTGTCAGTGCAGTGATTGTGTGTGTATATGTGTGTTTGTCAGTGCAGGGATGGTGTGTGTGTGTATCTGAGTTTGTTAGTGCAGTGATTGTGTGTGTATATTTATTTGTGTCGGTGGAGTGATTGTGTGTGTATATGTGTGTTTGTCAGTGCAGTGATTGTGTGTGTGTAAATGTGTGTGTATCAGAGCAGTGATTGTGTGTGTATATGTATGTATTATTGCAGTGATTGTGTGTGTATATGTGTGTTTGTCTGAGCAGTGATTGTGTGTGCATATGTGTGTTTGTCAGTGCAGTGATTGTGTGTGTGTAAATGTATGTGTGTCAGTGCAGTGATTGTGTGTGTATATGTGTGTGTCAGTGCAGTGATTGTGTATATGTATGAATGTGTGTCAGTGCAGTGATTGTGTGTGTATAAGTGTGTGTGTCAGTGCAGTGATTGTGTGTGTATATGTGTGTGTGTCAGTGCAGTGATTGTGTGTGTATATGTGTGTTTGTCAGTGCTGTGTGTGTGTGTTAATGTGTGTGTGTTAGTCAGTGCAGTGATTGTGTGTGTGTATGTGGGTGTCAGTGCAGTGATTGTATGTGTATATATGTGTTTGTCAGTGCAGTGATTGTGTGTGTATAAATGTGTGTGTCAGTGCAGTGATTGTGTGTGTATATGTGTGTTTGTCAGTGCTGTGTGTGTGTGTTAATGTGTGTGTGTTAGTCAGTGCAGTGATTGTGTGTGTGTATGTGGGTGTCAGTGCTGTGATTGTATGTGTATATATGTGTTTGTCAGTGCAGTGATTGTGTGTGTAAAATGTGTGTGTCAGTGCAGTGTTTGATTGTGTAAGTGTGTGTGTGTCAGCGCAGTGATTGTGTGTGTACGTGTGTGTGTCAGTGCACTTCTTGTGTGTGTATATGTGTGTGTGTCAATGCAGTTATTGTGTGTGTACTGACATACACACACATATACACACACAATCACTGCTCAGACAAACACACATATACACACACAATCACTGCACTAACACACACATATACACACACAATCACTGCGCTGATACACACACATTTACACACACACAATCAATGCACTGACACCCAGATACACACACACAATCACTGCACTGACTAACACACACACATTTACACACACACACAGCACTGACAAACACACATATACACACACAATCACTGCTCAGACAAACACACATATACACACACAATCTCTGCACTAACACACACATATACACACACAATCACTGCGCTGATACACACACATTTACACACACACAATCAATGCACTGACACCCACATACACACACACAATCACTGCACTGACTAACACACACACATTTACACACACACACAGCACTGACAAACACACATATACACACACAATCACTGCACTGACACACACACTTATACACACAATCACTGCACTGACAATCACACATATACACACACAATCACCGCACTGACAAACACGCATATACACACACAATAACTGCATTGACACACACACATATACACACACAAGAAGTGCACTGACACACACACATGTACACACACAATCACTGCGCTGACACACACACACTTACACAAACAAACACTGCACTGACACACACATTTTACACACACATTCACTGCACTGACAAACACATATATACACATACAATCACTGCACTGACACCCACATACCACACACACAATCACTGCACTGACTAACACACACACATTTACACACACACACACACACAGCACTGACAAACACACATATACACACACAATCACTGCACCGACACACACACATATACACACACAATCACTGCACTGACACACACACATACACACACAATCACTGCACTGACAAACACACATATACACACACAATCACCGCACTGACAAACATGCATATACACACACAGGCACTGCACTGACACACACACATTTACACACACAATAACTGCATTGACACACACACATATACACACACAAGAAGTGCACTGACACACACACGTACACACACAATCACTGCGCTGACACACACACACTTACACAATCAAACACTGCACTGACACACACATTTTACACACACAATCACTGCACTGACAAACACATATATACACATACAATCACAGCACTGACACCCACATACACACACACAATCACTGCACTGACTAACACACACACATTAACACACACACACAGCACTGACAAACACACATATACACACACAATCACTGCACTGACACACACATTTATACACACACAATCACTGCACTGACAAACACATATATACACATACAATCACTGCACTGACACCCACATACACACACACAATCACTGCACTGACTAACACACACACATTAACACACACACACAGCACTGACAAACACACATATACACACACAATCACTGCACTGACACACACACATATACACACACAATCACTGCACTGACACACACACTTATACACACACAATCACTGCACTGACACACATTCATACATACACACAATCACTGCACTGACACACACATATACACACACAATCACTGCACTGACACACATACATTTACACACACACAATCACTGCACTGACAAACACACATATGCACACACAATCACTGCTCAGACAAACACACATATACACACACAATCACTGCAATAATACATACATATACACACACAATCACTGCTCTGATACACACACATTTACACACACACAATCACTGCACTGACAAACACACATATACACACACAATCACTCCACCGACACAAATAAATATACACACACAATCACTGCACTAACAAACTCAGATACACACACACACCATCCCTGCACTGACAAACACACATATACACACACAATCACTGCACTGACACACACATATATACACGAACAATCACTGCACTGACAAACACAAATATGCACACACAATCACTGCACTGACACACAAATCTTAAACAGACAACCACAGCACTGACAAACACACATATACAAACACAATCACTGCACTGACATAAACACACATATACACACACAATCACTGCTCAGACAAACACACATATACACACACAATCACTGCACTAACACACACATATACACACACAATCACTGCGCTGATACACACACATTTACACACACACAATCACTGCACTGACACCCACATACACACACACAATCACTGCGCTGACACACACACACTTACACAAACAAACACTGCACGAACACACACATTTTACACACACAATCACTGCACTGACAAACACATATATACACATACAATTACAGCACTGACACACACATACCACACACACAATCACTGCACTGACTAACACACACATTTACACACACACACACACACAGCACTGACAAACACACATATACACACACAATCACTGCACTGACATACACACATATACACACACAATCACTGCACTGACACACACACTTATACACACACAATCACTGCACTGACAAACACACATATACACACACAATCACCGCACTGACAAACATGCATATACACACACAGGCACTGCACTGACACACACACATATACACACACCATAACTGCATTGACACACACACATATACACAAACAAGAAGTGCACTGACACACACACGTACACACACAATCACTGCGCTGACACACACACACTTATACAAACAAACACTGCACTGACACACACATTTTACACACACAATCACTGCACTGACAAACACATATACACACACACAATCACTGCACTGACTAACACACACACATTTACACTCACACACAGCACTGACAAACACACATATACACACACAATCACTGCACTGACACACACATTTATACACACACAATCACTGCACTGACAAACACATATATACACATACAATCACTGCACTGACACCCACATACACACACACAATCACTGCACTGACTAACACACACACATTAACACACACACAGCACTGACAAACACACATATACACACACAATCACTGCACTGACACACACACATATACACACACAATCACTGCACTGACACACACACTTATACACACACAATCACTGCACTGACACACACACATATACACACACAATCACTGCACTGACACAGACATATACACACACAATCACTGCACTGACACACATACATTTACACACACACAATCACTGCACTGTCACACACATATATACACGAACAATCACTGCACTGACAAACACTAATATGCACACTAACTGACACACAAATCTTAAACAGACAACCACTGCACTGACAAACACACATATACAAACACAATCACTGCACTGACATAAACACACATATACACACACAATCACTGCTCAGACAAACACACATATACACACACAATCACTGCACTAACACACACATATACACACACAATCACTGCGCTGATACACACACATTTACACACACACAATCACTGCACTGACACCCACATACACACACACAATCACTGAACTGACTAACACACACACATTTACACACACACACACAGCACTGACAAACACACATATACACACACAATCACTGCACTGACACACACACTTATACACACACAATCACTGCACTGACAAACACACATATACACACACAATCACCGCACTGACAAACACGCATATACACACACAATAACTGCATTGACACACACACATATACACACACAAGAAGTGCACTGACACACTCACATGTACACACACAATCACTGCGCTGACACACACACACTTACACAAACAAACACTGCACTGACACACACATTTTACACACACAATCACTGCACTGACAAACACATATATACACATACAATCACTGCACTGACACCCACATACACACACACAATCACTGCACTGACTAACACACACACGTTTACACACACACACTCACACAGCACTGACAAACACACATATACACACACAATCACTGCACTGACACACACACATATGCACACACAATCACTGCACTGACGCACACACATATACACACACAATAACTGCATTGACACACACACATATACACACACAAGAAGTGGACTGACACACACACATACACACACAATCACTGCGCTGACACACAGACACTTACACAAACAAACACTGCACTGACACACACATTTTACACACACAATCACTGCACCGACAAACACACATATACACACACAATCACTGCACTGACACACACATATACACACACAATCACTGCGCTGACAAACACACATATACACACACAATCACTGCACTGACACACACACATATACACACACACAATCACTGCACTGACACACTCAAACATACACACACAATCACTGCACTGACACACACACATTTAAACACACAATCACTACACTAACAAACACACACACATTTACACACACACACAGCACTGACAAACACACATATACACACACAATCACTGCACTGACTAACACACACACATTTACACACACACACTCACACAGCACTGACAAACACACATATACACACACAATCACTGCACTGACAAACACACATATACACACACAATCACCGCACTGACAAACACGCATATACACACACAATAACTGCATTGACACACACACATATACACACACAAGAAGTGCACTGACACACTCACATGTACACACACAATCACTGCGCTGACACACACACACTTACACAATCAAACACTGCACTGACACACACATTTTACACACACAATCACTGCACTGACAAACACATATATACACATACAATCACTGCACTGACACCCACATACACACACACAATCACTGCACTGACTAACACACACACATTTACACACACACACTCACACAGCACTGACAAACACACATATACACACACAATCACTGCACTGACACACACACATATACACACACAATCACTGCACTGACGCACACACTTATACACACACAATCACTGCACTGACAAACACACATATACACACACAATCACCGCACTTACAAACATGCATATATACACACAGGCACTGCACTGACACACACACATATACACACACAATAACTGCATTGACACACACACATATACACACACAAGAAGTGGACTGACACACACACATACACACACAATCACTGCGCTGACACACAGACACTTACACAAACAAACACTGCACTGACACACACATTTTACACACACAATCACTGCACTGACAAACACACATATACACACACAATCACTGCACTGACACACACATATACACACACAATCACTGCGCTGACAAACACACATATACACACACAATCACTGCACTGACACACACACATATACACACACACAATCACTGCACTGACACACTCAAACATACACACACAATCACTGCACTGACACACACACATTTAAACACACAATCACTACACTAACAAACACACACACATTTACACACACACACAGCACTGACAAACACACATATACACACACAATTACTGCACTGACAAACAACACACATATACACACACAGTCACTGCACTGACACACACACAATTATACAGAGACAATCACTGCACAGACAAACACACGTATACACACACACCATCCCTGCACTGACAAACACACATATACACACACAATCACTGCACTGACACACATATATACACGAACAATCACTGCACTGACAAACACAAATATGCACACACAATCACTGCACTGACATACACACACATATACACACACAATCACTGCAAGACAAACACACATATACACACACAATCACTGCACTAACACACACATATACACACACAATCACTGCGCTGATACACACACATTTACAAACACACAATCAATGCACTGACACCCACATACACACACACACACAGCACTGACAAACACACATATACACACACAATCACTGCACTGACACACACACTTATACACACAATCACTGCACTGACAATCACACATATACACACACAATCACCGCACTGACAAACACGCATATACACACACAAGAAGTGCACTGACACACACACATTTACACACACAATCACTGCGCTGACACACACACATTTACACAAACAAACACTGCACTGACACACACATTTTACACACACAATCACTGCACTGACAAACACATATATACACATACAATCACTTCACTGACACCCACATACCACACACACAATCACTGCACTGACTAACACACACACATTTACACACACATTTTACACACACACAGCACTGACAAACACACATATACATACACAATCACTGCACCGACACACACACATATACACACACAATCACTGCACTGACACACACACATATACACACACAATCACTGCACTGACAAACACACATATACACACACAATCACCGCACTGACAAACATGCATATACACACACAGGCACTGCACTGACACACACACATTTACACACACAATAACTGCATTGACACACACACATATACACACACAAGAAGTGCACTGACACACTCACATGTACACACACATTCACTGCGCTGACACACACACACTTACACAAACAAACACTGCACTGACACACACATTTTACACACACAATCACTGCACTGACAAACACATATATACACATACAATCACAGCACTGACACCCACATACACACACACAATCACTGCACTGACTAACACACACACATTTACACACACACACAGCACTGACAAACACACATATACACACACAATCACTGCACTGACACACACATTTATACACACACAATCACTGCACTGACACACACACATATACACACACAATCACTGCACTGACACACACACGTATACACACACAATCACTGCACTGACACACATTCATATATACACACAATCACTGCACTGACACACACATATACACACACAATCACTGCACTGACACACATACATTTACACACACACAATCACTGCACTGACAAACACACATATGCACTCACAATCACTGCACTGACAAACACACATATACACACACAATCACTGCACTGTCACACACATATATACACGAACAATCACTGCACTGACAAAAACAAATATGCACACACAATCACTGCACTGACACACAAATCTTAAACAGACAACCACTGCACTGACAAACACAAATATACACACACAATCACCGCACTGACTAACACACATATACACACACAATCACTGCACTGACACACACACATATACACACACAATCACTGCACTAACAAACACACATATTCACACTCAATCACTGCACTGACACACACACATGCACACACAATCACTGCACTGACACACACACATTTAAACACACAATCACTGCACTAACAAACAGACACACATATACACACACAATTGCTGCACTGGCAAACAACTCACACAATCACTGCACTGACAATGCACATATACACACACAATCACCGCACTCACACACACATATACACACAGAATCACTTCACTGACACACACACACACATATACACACACAATCACTGCACTGACCCACAAACACATATACATACACAATCACTGCCCTGACACACACACACATATATGCATACAATCACTGCACTGACACGCACATCTTCACACACAATCACTGCACTAACAAACACACATATACACACACAATCACTGCACTGACACACATACATTTTCACACACACAATCATTGCACGGACAAAAACACATATACACACACAATCACTGCACTGACACACAATCACTGCACTGACACACACACACACATATACACACAAAAACATTGCACTGACACACACAATCACTGCACTGACACACACATATGTACAAAAACAATCACTGCACTGACACAGACACATACACACACAATCATTGCACTGACACAAACACTTATACATACAAAATCATTGCACTGACAAACACACATATACACACAGAATCACTGCATTGACAAACACACACACATATATACACACACAATCACTGCACTGACACACACATATACACACTCAATCACTGCACTGACACAAACACATATACACACAATCACTGCACTGACACACAAATTTTAAACAGACAACCACTGCGCTGACAAACACACACACATATACACACACAATCACTGCACTGAAAGACACACATATACACACACAATCAATGCACTGACAAACACATCTACACACACAATCACTGCACTGAAAGACACACATATACACACACAAACAATGCACTGACAAACACATCTACACACACAATCACTGCACTGACACACACACATATACACACACAATCACTGGACTGACACACACACACATATACGCACACAATCACTACACTGACAAACACACATGTACACACACAATCACTGCACTGTCAAACACATATACACACACAATCACTGAATTGACACACACACATATACACACACAATCATACCACTGACACACACACATACACACACACACAATCACTGCACTGACTCACACATATACACACACACAATCACTGCACTGACACACATACATTTATACACATACAATTACTGCACTGACAAACACACATATGCACTCACAATCACTGCACTGACACACACACATATACACACACACAATCACTGCACTGACACACATACATTTATACACATACAATTACTGCACTGTCAAACACACATATACACTCACAATCACTGCACTGACACACACACATATACACACACAATCAATGCACTGACAAACACAGATATACACACACAATCACTGCATTGACACACTCACGTATACACACACACAATCAATGCACTGACACACACACATAGGCGCACACAATCACTGCACTGACAAACACACATATACACACACAATCACTGCACTGCACACAAACACATATACACACTCAATCGCTGCATTGACACATACGTGTAGACACACACACAATCCCTGCCCTGACACACACACACGTACACACACAATCACTGCACTGAAAAACACACACATTTACACACACAATGACTGCACCAACAAACACACACACATATACACACAATCACTGGACTTACAATCGGCACACATATACACACACAATCACGGCACTGACACACACATATATACACACACAATCAATGCACTGACACACACACGTTTAAACACACAATCACTGCACTAACAAACACACACACATATACACACACAATCACTGCACTGACAAACAACACACACATACACACACAATCACTGCACTGACACACACACATATACACACACAATCACTGCACTGACACATACACACAAAAAATCTGCACTGACACACACAATCACTGCACTGACACACACAAATACACACACAATCACTGCACTGACACACATACATTTACACACACACATTCACTGTCCTGACAAAATCACATATACACACACAATCACTGCACTGACACACACACATACACAGACACAATCCCTGCACTGACACAAACACACATACACACACAATCACTGCACTGACACACACACATATACACACACAATCACTGCACTGACACACACATATTTAAACACACAATGACTGCATTGACAAACACACTCACTTATACACACACAATCACTGCACTGACAATCAACACACATATGCACACACAATCACTGCACTGACACACACACACATACACACAAAATCACTGCACTGACACACACACATTTACATACACAATCACTGCACAAACAAACACACACACAAACACACACAATTACTGCACTGACAATCAACACACATATGCACACACAATCACTGCACTGACACACACACATACACAAACAAACACTGCACTGACACACACATTTTACACACACAATCACGGCACTGACTAACACGCAAATTTGCACACACACAGCACTGACAAACACACATATACACACACAATCACTGCACTGACACACACACATGTACACACACAATCACTGCACTGACAAACACACACAATCACTGCACTGACACACACAAACATACACACACAATCACTGCACTGACACACACACATATAAACACACAATCACTACACTAACAAACACAAACACACATACACACACAATCACTGCACTGACAAACAACACACATATACACACAGTCACTGCACTGACACACACACACATATACAGAGACAATCACTGCACAGACAAACACACATATATACCCACACAATCACTGCACTGACAAACACACGTATACACATACACAATCCCTGCACTGACATACACACACAATCACTGCACTGACACACACATATATACACGAACAATCACTGCACTGACAAACACAAATATACACACACAATCACTGCACTGACACACAAATCTTAAACAGACAACCACAGCACTGACAAACACACATATACACACACAATCACTGCACTGACATACACACACATATACACACACAATCACTGCTCAGACAAACACACATATACACACACAATCACTGCACTAACACACACATATACACACACAATCACTGCACTAACAAACACACATATACACACTCAATCACTGCACTGACACACACACATGCACACACAATCACTGCACTGACACACACACATTTACGCACACAATCACTGCACCAACAAACACACACACATATACACACACAATCACTGCACTAACAATCAGCACACATATACACACACAATCACGGCACTGACACACACATATATACACACAATCACTGCACTGACACACTCACATATACACACACAATCACGGCACTGACACACACAAATATATACACACACAATCACTGCACTGACACACACACACACATATACACACAAAAACATTGCACTGACACACACAATCACTGCACTGACACACACATGTATACAAAAACAATCACTGCACTGACACAGACACATACACCCACAATCATTGCACTGACACAAACACTTATACATACAAAATCATTGCACTGACAAACATACATATACACACACAATCACTGCACTGACAAACACACACACATATATACACACACAATCACTGCACTGACACACACATATACACACTCAATCACTGCACTGACACAAACACATATACACACAATCACTGCACTGACACACAAATTTTAAACAGACAAACACTGCGCTGACAAACACACACACATATACACACACAATCACTGCACTGACAGACACACATATACACACACAATCAATGCACTGACAAACACATCTACACACACAATCACTGCACTGACACACACACATATACACACACAATCACTGCACTGACACACACACACATATACGCACACAATCACTACACTGACAAACACACATGTACACACACAATCACTGCACTGTCAAATACATATACACACACAATCACTGAATTGACACACACACATATACACACACAATCATACCACTGAGACACACACATATACACACACACAATCACTGCACTGACTCACACATATACACACACAATCACTGCACTGACACACATACATTTATACACATACAATTACTGCACTGACAAACACACATACACACACACAATCACTGCACTGATACTCAAACACATATACACACACAATCACTGCACTGACAGACACACACACATATACGCACACAAGCACTGCATTGACACACACACATATACACACACAATCACTGCATTGACACACACACATATACACACACAAGAAGTGCACTAACACACACACATGTACACACACAATCACTGCACTGACACACACACATACACAAACAAACACTGCACTGACACACACATTTTACACACACAATCACGGCACTGAGTAACACGCAAATTTGCACACACACAGCACTGACAAACACACATATACACACACAATCACTGCACTGACACACACACATATACACACACAATCACTGCACTGACAAACACACACAATCTCTGCACTGACACACACACATATACACACACACAATCACTGCACTGACACACACAAACATACACACACAATCACTGCACTGACACACACACATATAAACACACAATCACTACACTAACAAACACAAACAAACATACACACACAATCACTGCACTGACAAACAACACACATATACACACAGTCACTGCACTGACACACACACACATATACAGAGACAATCACTGCACAGACAAACACACATATATACCCACACAATCACTGCACTGACAAACACACGTATACACATACACAATCCCTGCACTGACATACACACCCAATCACTGCAATGACACACACATATATACACGAACAATCACTGCACTGACAAACACAAATATACACACACAATCACTGCACTGACACACAAATCTTAAACAGACAACCATAGCACTGACAAACACACATATACACACACAATCACTGCACTGACATACACACACATATACACACACAATCACTGCACTACCAAACACACACACATATACACACACAATCACTGCACTAACACACACATATACACACACACAATCACTGCACTGACTCACACATATACACACACAATCACTGCACTGACACACATACATTTATACACATACAATTACTGCACTGACAAACACACATACACACACACAATCACTGCACTGATACTCAAACACATATACACACACAATCACTGCACTTACAGACACACACACATATACGCACACAAGCACTGCATTGACACACACACATATACACACACAATCACTGCATTGACACACACACATATACACACACAAGAAGTGCACTAACACACACACATGTACACACACAATCACTGCACTGACACACACACATACACAAACAAACACTGCACTGACACACACATTTTACACACACAATCACGGCACTGAGTAACACGCAAATTTGCACACACACAGCACTGACAAACACACATATACACACACAATCACTGCACTGACACACACACATATACACACACAATCACTGCACTGACAAACACACACAATCTCTGCACTGACACACACACATATACACACACACAATCACTGCACTGACACACACAAACATACACACACAATCACTGCACTGACACACACACATATAAACACACAATCACTACACTAACAAACACAAACACACATACACACACAATCACTGCACTGACAAACAACACACATATACACACAGTCACTGCACTGACACACACACACATATACAGAGACAATCACTGCACAGACAAACACACATATATACCCACACAATCACTGCACTGACAAACACACGTATACACATACACAATCCCTGCACTGACATACACACCCAATCACTGCAATGACACACACATATATACACGAACAATCACTGCACTGACAAACACAAATATACACACACAATCACTGCACTGACACACAAATCTTAAACAGACAACCACAGCACTGACAAACACACATATACACACACAATCACTGCACTGACATACACACACATATACACACACAATCACTGCACTACCAAACACACACACATATACACACACAATCACTGCACTAACACACACATATACACACACAATCACTGCACCGACAAACACACATATACACACACAATCACTGCACTGACACACACACATATACACACACAATCACTGCACTGACAAACACACATATACACACACAATCACTGCACTGACACACACACATATACACACACAATCACTGCACTAACAAACACACATATACACACTCAATCACTGCACTGACACACACACATGCACACACAATCACTGCACTGACACACACACATTTACGCACACAATCACTGCACCAACAAACACACACACATATACACACACAATCACTGCACTAACAATCAGCACACATATACACACACAATCACGGCACTGACACACACATATATACACACAATCACTGCACTGACACACTCACATATACACACACAATCACTGCACTAACAAACACACATATACACACTCAATCACTGCACTGACACACACACATGCACACACAATCACTGCACTGACACACACACATTTAAACACACAATCACTGCACTAACACACAGACACACATATACACACACAATCGCTGGACTGGCAAACAACTCACACAATCACTGCACTGACAATGCACATATACACACACAATCACCGCACTCACACACACATATACACACAGAATCACTTCACTGACACACACACACACATTGGGCGGCACGGTGGCACAGTGGTTAGCACTGCTGCCTCACAGCGCTTGAGACCCGGGTTCAATTCCCGCCTCAGGCGACTGACTGTGTGGAGTTTGCACGTTCTCCATGTGTCTGCGTGGGTTTCCTCCGGGTGCTCCGGTTTCCTCCCACAGTCCAAAGATGTGCAGGGTCAGGTGAATTGGCCATGCTAAATTGCCCGTAGTGTTAGGTAAGGGGTAAATGTAGGGGTATGGGTGGGTTTGCGCTTCGGCGGGTCGGTGTGGACTTGTTGGGCTGAAGGGCCTGTTTCCACACTGTAATGTAATCTAATCTAATCCAATCTAATATACACACACAATCACTGCACTGACAAAAGCACATATACACACACAATCACTGCACTGATATACATACATACTCACTCAATCACTGCACTGACACACACACATTTAAACATACAATTACTGCACTACCAAACACACACACATATACACACACAATCACTGCACTGACAAACAACACACACATATACACACTCAATCACTACACTGACAAACAACACACACATACACACACAATCACTGCACTGACGCACACACATTTAAACACACAATCACTGCACTAACAAACACACATATACACACACAATCACTGCACTGGCACACACACATATACACACAATCACTGCACTGACGGACACACATATACACACACAATCACTGCACTGACACACACACACATACACATATACACACAAAAACACTGCACTGACACACACAATCACTGCACTGAAAAACACATATATATACACAATCACTGCACTGACACACACATATACACACACAATCGCTGCACTGACACACGCACATTTACGCACACAATCACTGCACCAACAAACACACACACATATACACACACAATCACGGCACTGACACACACACATATACACACACAATCTCTGCACTGACAATCAGCACACATATACACACACAATCACGGCACTGACACACACATATATACACACAATCACTGCACTGACACACTCATTTAAACACACAATCACTGCACTAACAAACACACACACATATACACACACAATCATTGCACTGACAAACAACACACATATACACACACAATCACTGCACTGACAAACAACACACATATACACACACAATCACTGCACTGACACACACTCATTTAAACACACAATCACTGCACTAACAAACACACACACATATACACACACATTCACTGCACTGACACACACACATATACACACACAATCGCTGCACTGGCAAACAACTCACACAATCACTGCACTGAAAAACACATATATATACACAATCACTGCACTGACACACACATATACACACACAATCACTGCACTGACACACGCACATTTACGCACACAATCACTGCACCAACAAACACACACACATATACACACACAATCACGGCACTGACACACACACATATACACACACAATCTCTGCACTGACAATCAGCACACATATACACACACAATCACGGCACTGACACACACATATATACACACAATCACTGCACTAACACACTCATTTAAACACACAATCACTGCACTGACAAACACACACACATATATACACACACAATCACTGCACTGACACACACATATACACACTCAATCACTGCACTAACACAAACACATATACACACAATCACTGCACTGACACACAAATTTTAAACAGACAAACACTGCGCTGACAAACACACACACATATACACACACAATCACTGCACTGACAGACACACATATACACACACAATCAATGCACTGACAAACACATCTACACACACAATCACTGCACTGACACACACACATATACACACACAATCACTGCACTGACACACACACACATATACGCACACAATCACTACACTGACAAACACACATGTACACACACAATCACTGCACTGTCAAATACATATACACACACAATCACTGAATTGACACACACACATATACACACACAATCATACCACTGAGACACACACATATACACACACACAATCACTGCACTGACTCACACATATACACACATAATCACTGCACTGACACACATACATTTATACACATACAATTACTGCACTGACAAACACACATATACACTCACAATCACTGCACTGACACACACATATACACACACACAATCACTGCACTGATACTCAAACACATATACACACACAATCACTGCACTGACAGACACACACACATATACGCACACAAGCACTGCATTGACACACACACATATACACACACAATCACTGCATTGACACACACACATATACACACACAAGAAGTGCACTAACACACACACATGTACACACACAATCACTGCACTGACACACACACATACACAAACAAACACTGCACTGACACACACATTTTACACACACAATCACGGCACTGAGTAACACGCAAATTTGCACACACACAGCACTGACAAACACACATATACACACACAATCACTGCACTGACACACACACATATACACACACAATCACTGCACTGACAAACACACACAATCTCTGCACTGACACACACACATATACACACACACAATCACTGCACTGACACACACAAACATACACACACAATCACTGCACTGACACACACACATATAAACACACAATCACTACACTAACAAACACAAACACACATACACACACAATCACTGCACTGACAAACAACACACATATACACACAGTCACTGCACTGACACACACACACATATACAGAGACAATCACTGCACAGACAAACACACATATATACCCACACAATCACTGCACTGACAAACACACGTATACACATACACAATCCCTGCACTGACATACACACCCAATCACTGCAATGACACACACATATATACACGAACAATCACTGCACTGACAAACACAAATATACACACACAATCACTGCACTGACACACAAATCTTAAACAGACAACCACAGCACTGACAAACACACATATACACACACAATCACTGCACTGACATACACACACATATACACACACAATCACTGCACTACCAAACACACACACATATACACACACAATCACTGCACTAACACACACATATACACACACAATCACTGCACCGACAAACACACATATACACACACAATCACTGCACTGACACACACACATATACACACACAATCACTGCACTGACAAACACACATATACACACACAATCACTGCACTGACACACACACATGTACACACACAATCACTGCACTAACAAACACACATATACACACACAATCACTGCACTGACACACACACATTTACGCACACAATCACTGCACCAACAAACACACACACATATACACACACAATCACTGCACTAACAATCAGCACACATATACACACACAATCACGGCACTGACACACACATATATACACACAATCACTGCACTGACACACTCACATGTACACACACAATCACAGCACTAACAAACACACATATACACACTCAATCACTGCACTGACACACACACATGCACACACAATCACTGCACTGACACACACACATTTAAACACACAATCACTGCACTAACACACAGACACACATATACACACACAATCGCTGGACTGGCAAACAACTCACACAATCACTGCACTGACAATGCACATATACACACACAATCACCGCACTCACACACACATATACACACAGAATCACTTCACTGACACACACACACACATTGGGCGGCACGGTGGCACAGTGGTTAGCACTGCTGCCTCACAGCGCTTGAGACCCGGGTTCAATTCCCGCCTCAGGCGACTGACTGTGTGGAGTTTGCACGTTCTCCATGTGTCTGCGTGGGTTTCCTCCGGGTGCTCCGGTTTCCTCCCACAGTCCAAAGATGTGCAGGGTCAGGTGAATTGGCCATGCTAAATTGCCCGTAGTGTTAGGTAAGGGGTAAATGTAGGGGTATGGGTGGGTTTGCGCTTCGGCGGGTCGGTGTGGACTTGTTGGGCTGAAGGGCCTGTTTCCACACTGTAATGTAATCTAATCTAATCCAATCTAATATACACACACAATCACTGCACTGACAAAAGCACATATACACACACAATCACTGCACTGATATACATACATACTCACTCAATCACTGCACTGACACACACACATTTAAACATACAATTACTGCACTACCAAACACACACACATATACACACACAATCACTGCACTGACAAACAACACACACATATACACACTCAATCACTACACTGACAAACAACACACACATACACACACAATCACTGCACTGACGCACACACATTTAAACACACAATCACTGCACTAACAAACACACATATACACACACAATCACTGCACTGGCACACACACATATACACACAATCACTGCACTGACGGACACACATATACACACACAATCACTGCACTGACACACACACACATACACATATACACACAAAAACACTGCACTGACACACACAATCACTGCACTGAAAAACACATATATATACACAATCACTGCACTGACACACACATATACACACACAATCGCTGCACTGACACACGCACATTTACGCACACAATCACTGCACCAACAAACACACACACATATACACACACAATCACGGCACTGACACACACACATATACACACACAATCTCTGCACTGACAATCAGCACACATATACACACACAATCACGGCACTGACACACACATATATACACACAATCACTGCACTGACACACTCATTTAAACACACAATCACTGCACTAACAAACACACACACATATACACACACAATCATTGCACTGACAAACAACACACATATACACACACAATCACTGCACTGACAAACAACACACATATACACACACAATCACTGCACTGACACACACTCATTTAAACACACAATCACTGCACTAACAAACACACACACATATACACACACATTCACTGCACTGACACACACACATATACACACACAATCGCTGCACTGGCAAACAACTCACACAATCACTGCACTGAAAAACACATATATATACACAATCACTGCACTGACACACACATATACACACACAATCACTGCACTGACACACGCACATTTACGCACACAATCACTGCACCAACAAACACACACACATATACACACACAATCACGGCACTGACACACACACATATACACACACAATCTCTGCACTGACAATCAGCACACATATACACACACAATCACGGCACTGACACACACATATATACACACAATCACTGCACTAACACACTCATTTAAACACACAATCACTGCACTGACAAACACACACACATATATACACACACAATCACTGCACTGACACACACATATACACACTCAATCACTGCACTAACACAAACACATATACACACAATCACTGCACTGACACACAAATTTTAAACAGACAAACACTGCGCTGACAAACACACACACATATACACACACAATCACTGCACTGACAGACACACATATACACACACAATCAATGCACTGACAAACACATCTACACACACAATCACTGCACTGACACACACACATATACACACACAATCACTGCACTGACACACACACACATATACGCACACAATCACTACACTGACAAACACACATGTACACACACAATCACTGCACTGTCAAATACATATACACACACAATCACTGAATTGACACACACACATATACACACACAATCATACCACTGAGACACACACATATACACACACACAATCACTGCACTGACTCACACATATACACACACAATCACTGCACTGACACACATACATTTATACACATACAATTACTGCACTGACAAACACACATATACACTCACAATCACTGCACTGACACACACATATACATACACAATCACCACACTGACACACACATATACACACACAATCACTGCACTGACACACACATATACACACACAATCACTGCACTCACACACACACACATACACAAATTCACTGCACTGATAAACACATATACACACACAATCACCACACTGACACACACATATACACACACAATCACTGAACTGACACACACACACATAGACACACTCAATCACTGCACTGATACACACATATACATACACAATCACCACACTGACACACACACTTACACACACAATCACTGCACTGACACACACACACATATACACACACAATATTGCACAGTCATACAGACATATACACACACAATCACTGCACTGACACACACATATACACACACAATCACTGCACTGACACACACACACATATACACACAATCACTGCACTGACATACACATATATACACAATCACCGCACTGACACACACATATACACACAATCACTGCACTGACACACACACACATATTCACACACAATCACTGCACTGACATTCACACACATAAACACACAATCACTGCACTGAAATACACACACATATACACACACAATCACTGAACGGACACACACACACATATACACACACAATCACTGCACTGATACACAAATATACATACACAATCACAGCACTGACACACACATATACACTCACAATCACTGCACTGACACACACACACACATACAAACACAATCACTGCACTGACATACACACATATACTCACACAATCACCGCACTGACACACACATATACACACACAGTCACTGCACTGACACACACACACATATACACACAATCACTGCACTGACATACACATATATACACACAATCATCGCACTGACACACACATATACACAGACAATCACTGCACTGACACACACACACACATATATACACAATCACTGCACTGACAAACACATATATACGCACACAATCACTGCGCTGACACACACATATACACACAATCCCTGCACTGACACACACAAATATACACACAATCACTGCAATGAAATACACACACATATACAGGCACAATCATTGCACTGACAAATACACATATACACACACAATCACCACACTGACACACACATATACACACACAATCACTACACTCACACACACACACACACATATACACAAAATCACTGCACTGATAAACACATATACACACACAATCACCACACTGACACTAACATATACACACACAATCACTGAACTGAAACACAATCACATGTACACACACAATCACTGCACTGATACACACATATACATACACAATCACCACACTGACACACACATATACACACAGAATCACTGCACTGACACACACACATATACACGCACAATCATTGCACTGACATACACACATATACACACACAATCACCGCACTGACACACACATATGCACACAGAATCACTGCACTGACACACACACACACACATATACACACACAATCACTGCACTGACATACACACATATACACACACAATCACCGCACAGACACACACATATACACACACAATCACTGTACTGACACACGCACACACACATATACACACACAATCACTGCACTGACATACACACATAGACACACACAATCACTGCACTGACACACACATATATACACACAATCACCGCACTGACACACACATATACACACACAATCACTGCACTGACACACACACACACATATTCACACACAATCACTGCAGTGACAAACACACACATAAACACACAATCACTGCACTGAAATACACACACATATACACACACAATCACTGTACTGACACACACATATACACACACAATCACTGCACTGATACACACATATACACACACAGTCACTGTACTGACACACTCAAATATACTCAGACAATCACTGCACTGACACACAAACACATAGACACACACAATCACTGCACTTCCACACACACACACACACACATATACACACACAATCACTGCACTGACAAACACACATATACAAAAACAATCACTGCACTGACAAACACATATATACGCACACAATCACTGCACTGACACACACATAAACACACACAATCCCTGCACTGACACACACAAATATACACACAATCACTGCACTGACACGCACATATACACACACAATCACCACACTGACAAACACATATACACACACAATCACTGAACGGACACACACACACATGTACACACACAATCACTGCACTGATACACACATATACATACACAATCACTGCACTGACACACACATATACACACACAATCACTGCACTGACACACGCACACACATACAAACACAATCACTGCACTGACATACACACATATACACACACAATCACCGCACTGACACACACATATATTCACACACAATCACTGCACTAACACACACACACATATACACACAATCACTGCACTGACATACACATATATACACACAAATTTTAAACACACAATCACAGCACTGACAAACACACTCACATGTACACATACATTCACTGCACTGACATACACACACGTATACACACACAATCACTGCACTGACACACACATATATACGCACACAATCACAACACTGACACACACATATACACACACAATCACCGCACTGACACACACATATACACACACAATCACTGCACTGACAAACACACATATATACACACACAATCACTGCACTGACGCACACATATACACACACAATCACCGCACTGTCACACACATATACAAACACAATCACTGCACCGACAGACACACACATATACACACACAATCACTGCACTTACAGACACACATACACACACAAGCACTGCACTGACACACACACACAATCACTGCACTGACACACACACATATATACACACATTCACTGCACTGACACACACATTTGCAGACACAAACACTGCACTGACAAACACACATATAAACACACATTCACTACTCTGACACACGCACAGATATACACTCACAATCACTGTACTGACACACGCACACATATACACACACAATCACTGTACTGACACACAGATATACACTCACAATCACTGTACTGACAAACACACATATACACACACAATCACTGCACTGACACACACATATTTACACACACAAGCACTGCACTGACACACACGCATATATACACACACAATCACTGCCATGACAAACACATATATGCACACACAATCACTGCACTGACACGCACATATATACACACACAATCACTGCACTGACACATATACACACACAATCACTGCACTGACAAACACACATATACACTCACAATGACTGCACTGGCACACATACATACACACACAAGCACTGCACTGACACACACACACATATACAGGCACAATCGTTGCACTGTCAAATACACATATACACACACAATCACCGCAGTGACACACACATATGCACACACAATTACTGCACTGACACACGCACATATACACACACAATCACTGCACTGACAAACACACACCTAAACACACAAACACTGCACTGAAATACACACACGTATACACACACAATCACTGCACTGACACACACATATACTCACACATTCACTGCACTGAAACACACACATATACACACGACCACTGCACTGACACACACACATATGCACACACAATCACTGCACTGACACACAAATTTTAAACACACAATCACTGCACTGACAAACACACACACATATACACACACAATCACTGCACTGACACACACACATATACACACACATTCACTGCACTGACACACACACATATACACACATATTCACTGCACAGACAAACAGATATCTACACACACAATCACTGCACTGACACACACATATACACACACAATCCCTGCACTGACACACACAATCACTGCACTGACAAACACACATGTATACACACACAATCACTGCACTGACACACACATTTTCACACACAATCACCACACTGACAAACACATATGCACACACAATCACTGCACTGACACACACACATATACACGCAATCACTGCACTGACATACACATATATACACACAATCATCGCACTGACACACACATATACACACACAATCACTGCACTGACACACACACACACATATACACACAATCACTGCACTGATATACACATATATACACACAAATTTTAAACACACAATCACAGCACTGACAAACACACTCACATGTACACATACAATCACTGCACTGACATACACACACGTATACACACACAATCACTGCACTGACACACACACATATAGAAAAACAATCACTGCACTGACAAACACATATATACGCACACAATCACTACACTCACACACACATATACACACACAATCACCGCACTGACACACACATATACACACACAATCACTGCACTGACAAACACACATATATACACACAATCACTGCACTGACAAACACACATGTATACACACACAATCACTGCACTGACACACACATTTTCACACACAATCACCACACTGACAAACACATATGCACACACAATCACTGCACTGACACACACACATATACACGCAATCACTGCACTGACATACACATATATACACACAATCATCGCACTGACACACACATATACACACACAATCACTGCACTGACACACACACACACACATATACACACAATCACTGCACTGATATACACATATATACACACAAATTTTAAACACACAATCACAGCACTGACAAACACACTCACATGTACACATACAATCACTGCACTGACATACACACACGTATACACACACAATCACTGCACTGACACACACACATATAGAAAAACAATCACTGCACTGACAAACACATATATACGCACACAATCACTACACTCACACACACATATACACACACAATCACCGCACTGACACACACATATACACACACAATCACTGCACTGACAAACACACATATATACACACAATCACTGCACTGACACACACATATACATACACAATCACCGCACTGACACACACATATACACACACAATCACTGCACTGACACACAAACATTTACACACACACAATCACTGCACTGACATACACACATATACACACACAATCACCGCACTGACACACACATATACACACACAATCACTGCACTGACACACGCACACACACATATACACACACAATCACTGTGCTGACAAACACACACATAAACACACAATCACTGCACTGAAATACACACACGTATACACACACAATCACTGCACTGACACACACAAATTTACACACACACAATCACTGCACTGACAAACACACATATACACACACAATCACTGCACTTACACACACACATATGCACACACAATCACTGCACTGACACACAAATTTTAAACACACAATCACTGCACTGACAAACACACTCACATATGCACACACAATCACTGTACTGACACACACACACATATACACACACAATCACTGCACTGACACACACACATATACACACACAATTACTGCACTGACACACACACATTTACACACACACAATCACTGCACTGACAAACACACATATACACACACAATCACTACACTGACACACACACTGACAAACACATATACACACACAATCACTGCACTGATACACACACATATACACACACAATTACTACACTGACACACACACATTTACACACACACAATCACTGCACTGACATACACACATATACACACACAATCACCGCACTGACACACACATATATTCACACACAATCACTGCACTAACACACACACACATATACACACAATCACTGCACTGACATACACATATATACACACAAATTTTAAACACACAATCACAGCACTGACAAACACACTCACATGTACACATACAATCACTGCACTGACATACACACACGTATACACACACAATCACTGCACTGACACACACACATATAGAAAAACAATCACTGCACTGACAAACACATATATACGCACACAATCACTACACTCACACACACATATACACACACAATCACCGCACTGACACACACATATACACACACAATCACTGCACTGACAAACACACATATATACACACACAATCACTGCACTGACACACACATATACACACACAATCACCGCACTGTCACACACATATACAAACACAATCACTGCACCGACAGACACACACATATACACACACAATCACTGCACTTACAGACACACATACACACACAAGCACTGCACTGACACACACACACAATCACTGCACTGACACACACACATATATACACACATTCACTGCACTGACACACACATTTGCAGACACAAACACTGCACTGACAAACACACATATAAACACACATTCACTGCTCTGACACACGCACAGATATACACTCACAATCACTGTACTGACACACGCACACATATACACACACACAATCACTGTACTGACACACAGATATACACTCACAATCACTGTACTGACAAACACACATATACACACACAATCACTGCACTGACACACACATATTTACACACACAAGCACTGCACTGACACACACACATATATACACACACAATCACTGCCATGACAAACACATATATACACACACAATCACTGCACTGACACACACATATATACACACACAATCACTGCACTGACACACACACACACATACACACAATCACTGCACTGACATACACATATATACACACAAATTTTAAACACACAATCACAGCACTGACAAACACACTCACATGTACACATACAATCACTGCACTGACATACACACACGTATACATACACAATCACTGCACTGACACACACACATATAGAAAAACAATCACTGCACTGACAAACACATATATACGCACACAATCACTACACTCACACACACATATACACACACAATCACCGCACTGACACACACATATACACACACAATCACTGCACTGACAAACACACATATATACACACAATCACTGCACTGACACACACATATACACACACAATCACTGCACTGATACACACATATACATACACAATCACCGCACTGACACACACATATACACACACAATCACTGCACTGACACACAAACATTTACACACACACAATCACTGCACTGACATACACACATATACACACACAATCACCGCACTGACACACACATATACACACACAATCACTGCACTGACACACGCACACACACATATACACACACAATCACTGTGCTGACAAACACACACATAAACACACAATCACTGCACTGAAATACACACACGTATACACACACAATCACTGCACTGACACACACAAATTTACACACACACAATCACTGCACTGACAAACACACATATACACACACAATCACTGCACTTACACACACACATATGCACACACAATCACTGCACTGACACACAAATTTTAAACACACAATCACTGCACTGACAAACACAATCACATATACACACACAATCACTGTACTGACACACACACACATATACACACACAATCACTGCACTGACACACACACATATACACACACAATTACTGCACTGACACACACACATTTACACACACACAATCACTGCACTGACAAACACACATATACACACACAATCACTGCACTGACACACACACCCATATACACACACAATCACTGCACTGACACACACACATATACACACACAATTACTACACTGACACACACACATTTACACACACACAATCACTGCACTGACATACACACATATACACACACAATCACTGCACTGACACACACACCCATATACACACACAATCTCTGCTCTGACATACACACATACACACACACAATCACTGCACTGATACACACATATACACACACAGTCACTGTACTGACACACTCAACTGTACGCACACAATCACTGCACTGACACACAAACACATATACACACACAATCCCTGCACTGACACGTACACACACACAATCACTGCACTGACACACAGACACATATAAACACACAATCACTGCACTGAAAAACACACATATACACACACACAAACACTGCACTGACACACACACATATACACACACAATCACTGCACTGACACACACACATACACAAACTAACACTGCACTGACACACACATTTTAAACACACAATCACTGCACTGAAAAACACGTAGAAACACATACAATCACTGCACTGACACACACACATATACACACACAATCACTGCACTGACACACAAATTTTAAACACACAATCACAGCAGTGATAATCACACTCACATATACACACAATCACTGCACTGACATATACACAAACAATCACTGCACTGACACACACACATATACAAAACAATCACTGCACTGACACACACATATACTCACACAATCCCTGAAATGACACACAAAAATATACACACAATCACTGCACTGACAAACACTAATATATACACACTCAATCACTGCACTGACACTCACATATACACACTCAATCACCACACTGACACACACATATACACACACAATCACTGAACTGACACACACACACACACAATCACTGCACTGATACACACATATACATACACAATCACCGCACTGACACACATATACACACACAATCACTGCACTGACACACAAACATTTACACACACACAATCACTGCACTGACATACACACATATACACACACAATCACCGCACTGACACACACATATACACACACAATCACTGCACTGACACATGCACACACACATATACACACACAATCACTGCACTGACATACACACATATACACACAGAATCACTGCACTGACACACACACATATATACACACAATCACCGCACTGACACACACATATACACACAATCACTGCACTGACACACACACACACATATTCACACACAATCACTGCACTGAAATACACACACATATACACACACAATCACTGTACTGACACACACATATACACACACAATCACTGCACTGATACACACATATACACACACAGTCACTGTACTGACACACTCAAATATACTCACACAATCACTGCACTGACACACAAACACATATACACACACAATCGCTGCACTGCCACACACACACACATATACACAGACAATCACTGCACTGATAAACACACATATACAAAAACAATCACTGCACTGACAAACACATATATACGCACACAATCACTGCACTGACACACACATATACACACACAATCCCTGCACTGACACACACAAATATACACACAATCACTGCACTGACAAACACACACATATACACAGACAATCACTGCACTGATACACACATATACATACACAATCACTGCACTGACACACACATATACACACACAATCACTGCACTGACACACGCACACACATACAAACACAATCACTGCACTGACATACACACATATACACACACAATCACCGCACTGACACACACATATACACACACAATCACTGCATTAACATATACACACAATCACTGCACTGACATACACATATATACACACAATCATCGCACTGACACACACATATACACACACAATCACTGCACTGACACACACACACATATATACACACAATCATCGCACTGACACACACATATGCACACAAAATCCCTGCACCGACACACACAAATATACACACAATCACTGCACTGAAATACACACACATATACAGGCACAATCACTGCACTCACACACACACATATATACACAAATTCACTGCACTGATAAACACATATACACACACAATCACCACACTGACACACACATATACACACGCAATCACTGAACTGACACACACACACATAGACACACTCAATCACTGCACTGATACACACATATACATACACAATCACCACACTGACACACACATATACACACACAATCACTGCACTGACACACACATATACACACAGAATCACTGCACTCACACACATATTCACACGCAATCACTGCACTGACAAACACACACATAAACACACAATCACTGCACTGAAATGCACACACATATACACACACAATCACTGTACTGACACACACATATACACACACAATCACTGCACTGATACACACATATACACACACAGTCACTGTACTGACACACTCAAATATACTCACACAATCACTGCACTGCCACACACACACACACATATACACAGACAATCACTGCACTGATAAACACACATATACAAAAACAATCACTGCACTGACAAACACATATATACGCACACAATCACTGCACTGACACACACATATACACACACAATCCCTGCACTAACACACACAAATATACACACAATCACTGCATTGACAAACACACACATATACACAGACAATCACTGCACTGATACACACAAATACATACACAATCACTGCACTGACACACACATATACACACACAATCACTGCACTGACACACGCACACACATACAAACACAATCACTGCACTGACATACACACATATACACACACAAGCACCGCACTGACACACACATATACACACACAATCACTGCATTAACACACACACACTCATATACACACAATCACTGCACTGACATACACATATATACACACAATCATCGCACTGACACACACTAATACACACACAATCACTGCACTGACACACACACACATATATACACACAATCACTGCACTGACAAACACATATATACGCACACAATCACTGCACTGGCACACACATATGCACACAAAATCCCTGCACTGACACGCACAAATATACACACAATCACTGCACTGAAGTACACACACATATACAGGCACAATCACTGCACTCACACACACACATATATACACAAATTCACTGCACTGATAAACACATATACACACACAATCACCAAACTGACACACACATATACACACACAATCACTGAACTGACACACACACACATAGACACACTCAATCACTGCACTGATACACACATATACATACACAATCACCACACTGACACACACATATACACACACAATCACTGCACTGACACACACATATACACACACAATCACTGCACTCACACACACACACATATACACAAATTCACTGCACTGATAAACACATATACACACACAATCATCGCACTGACACACACATATACACACACAATCACTGAACTGACAGACACACACACATATACGCACACAATCACTGCACTGATACACACATATACATACACAATCACCACACTGACACACACATTTACACACACAATCACTGCACTGACACACACACACATATACACACACAATCATTGCACTGACATACAGACATATACACACACAATCACCGCACTGACACACACAGAAACACACACAAACACTGCACTGACACACACACACATATACACACAATCACTGCACTGACAGACACATATACACACACAATCATCGCACTGACACACACATATACACACACAATCACTGCACTGACACACACACACATATACACACAATCACTGCACTGACATACACATATACACACAATCACCGCACTGACACACACATATACACACAATCACTGCACTGACACACACACACATATTCACACACAATCACTGCACTGACATTCACACACATAAACACACAATCACTGCACTGAAATACACACACAATCACTGAACGGACACACACACATATACACACACAATCACTGCACTGATACACAAATATACATACACAATCACAGCACTGACACACACATATACACACACAATCACTGCACTGACACACACACACACATACAAACACAATCACTGCACTGACATACACAAATATACACACACAATCACCGCACTGACACACACATATACACACACAGTCACTGCACTGACACACACACATATACACACAATCACTGCACTGACATACACATATATACACACAATCATCGCACTGACACACACATATACACACACAATCACTGCACTGACACACACACACATATATACACAATCACTGCAGTGACAAAAACATATATACGCACACAATCACTGCGCTGACACACACATATACACACACAATCCCTGCACTGACACACACAAATATACACACAATCACTGCAATGAAATACACACACATATACAGGCACAATAATTGCACTGACAAATACACATATACACACACAATCACCGCACTGACACACACATATACACACACAATCACTACACTCTCACACACACACACACATATACACAAAATCACTGCACTGATAAACACATATACACACACAATCACCACACTGACACTAACATATACACACACAATCACTGAACTGACACACAATCACATATACACACACAATCACTGCACTGATACACACATATACATACACAATCACCACACTGACACACACCTATACACACAGAATCACTGCACTGACACACACACACATATACACACACAATCATTGCACTGACATACACACATATACACACACAATCACCGCACTGACACACACATATACACACACAATCACTGCACTGACATACACACATATACACACACAATCACCGCGCAGACACACACATATACACACACAATCACTGCACTGACACACGCACACACACATATACACACACAATCACTGCACTGACATACACACATATACACACACAATCACTGCACTGACACACACATATATACACACAATCACCGCACTGACACACACATATACACACACAATCACTGCATTGATACACACACACACATATTCACACACAATCACTGCACTGACAAACACACACATAAACACACAATCACTGCACTGAAATACACACACATATACACACACAATCACTGTACTGACACACACATATACACACACAATCACTGCACTGATACACACATATACACAAACAGTCACTGCACTGACACACAAACACATATACACACACCATCACTGCACTGCCACACACACACACACACACATATACACACACAATCACTGCACTGACAAACACACATATACAAAAACAATCACTGCACTGACAAACACATATATACGCACACAATCACTGCACTGACACACACATAAACACACACGATCCCTGCACTGACACACACAAATATACACACAATCACTGCACTGACACGCACATATACACACACAATCACCACACTGACAAACACATATACACACACAATCACTGAACGGACACACACAATGTACACACACAATCACTGCACTGATACACACATATACATACACAATCACTGCACTGACACACACATATACACACACAATCACTGCACTGACACACGCACACACATACAAACACAATCACTGCACTGACATACACACATATACACACACAATCACCGCACTGACACACACATATATTCACACACAATCACTGCACTAACACACACACACATATACACACAATCACTGCACTGACATACACATATATACACACAAATTTTAAACACACAATCACAGCACTGACAAACACACTCACATGTACATACAATCACTGCACTGACATACACACACGTATACACACACAATCACTGCACTGACATTCACACACATAAACATACAATCACTGCACTGAAATACACACACATATACACACACAATCACTGAACGGACACACACACACATATATACACACAATCACTGCACTGATACACAAAAAAACATACACAATCACAGCACTGACACATACATATACACACACAATCACTGCACTGACACACACACACACATACAAACACAATCACTGCACTGACATACACACATATACACACACAATCACCGCACTGACACACACATATACACACACAGGCACTGCACTGACACACACACACATATACACACAATCACTGCACTGACATACACATATATAGACACAATCATCGCACTGACACACACATATACACACGCAATCACTGCACTGACACACACACACACATATATACACAATCACTGCAGTGACAAACACATATATACGCACACAATCACTGCGCTGACACACACATATACGCACACAATTCCTGCAATGACACACACAAATATACACACAATCACTGCAATGAAATACACACACATATACAGGCACAATCATTGCACTGACAAATACACATATACACACACAATCACCGCACTGACACACACATATACACACACAATCACTACACTCTCACACACACACACACATATACACAAAATCACTGCACTGATAAACACATATACACACACAATCACCACACTGACACTAACATATACACACACAATCACTGAACTGACACACAATCACATATACACACACAATCACTGCACTGATACACACATATACATACACAATCACCACACTGACACACACCTATACACACAGAATCACTGCACTGACACACACACACACATATACACACACAATCATTGCACTGACATACACACATATACACACACAATCACCGCACTGACACACACATATACACACACAATCACTACACTGACATACACACATATACACACACAATCACCGCACAGACACACACATATACACACACAATCACTGCACTGACACACACACACATATACACACACAATCACTGCACTGACATACACACATATACACACACAATCACTGCACTGACACACACATATATACACACAATCACCGCACTGACACACACATATACACACACAATCACTGCACTGATACACACACACATATTCACACACCATCACTGCACTGACAAACACACACATAAACACACAATCACTGCACTGAAATATACACACATATACAGACACAATCACTGTACTGACACACACATATACACACACAATCACTGCACTGATACACACATATACACGTACAGTCACTGTACTGACACACTCAAATATACTCAGACAATCACTGCACTGACACACAAACACATATACACACACAATCACTGCACTGATAAACACACACACACACACACACACATATACACAAACAATCACTGCACTGACACACACACATATACAAAACAATCACTGCACTGACACACACATATACTCACACAATCCCTGAACTGACACACACAAATGTACACACAATCACTGCACTGACAAACACTAATATATACACACTCAATCACTGCACTGACACTCACATATACACACTCAATCACCACACTGACACACACATATACACACACAATCACTGAACTGACACACATATACACACACAATCACTGCACTGATACACACATATACATACACAATCACCGCACTGACACACATATACACACACAATCACTGCACTGACACACAAACATTTACACACACACAATCACTGCACTGACATACACACATATATACACACAATCACCGCACTAACACACACATATACACACACAATCACTGCACTGACACATGCACACACACATATACACACACAATCACTGCACTGACATACACACATATACACACAGAATCACTGCACTGACACACACACACATATATACACACAATCACCTCACTGACACACACATATACACACACAATCACTACACTCTCACACACACACACACATATACACAAAATCACTGCACTGATAAACACATATACACACACAATCACCACACTGACACTAACATATACACACACAATCACTGAACTGACACACAATCACATATACACACACAATCACTGCACTGATACACACATATACATACACAATCACCACACTGACACACACCTATACACACAGAATCACTGCACTGACACACACACACACATATACACACACAATCATTGCACTGACATACACACATATACACACACAATCACCGCACTGACACACACATATACACACACAATCACTGCACTGACATACACACATATACACACACAATCACCGCACAGACACACACATATACACACACAATCACTGCACTGACACACACACACATATACACACACAATCACTGCACTGACATACACACATATACACACACAATCACTGCACCGACACACACATATATACACACAATCACCGCACTGACACACACATATACACACACAATCACTGCACTGATACACACACACACATATTCACACACAATCACTGCACTGACAAACACACACATAAATACACAATCACTGCACTGAAATATACACACATATACAGACACAATCACTGTACTGACACACACATATACACACACAATCACTGCACTGATACACACATATACACGCACAGTCACTGTACTGACACACTCAAATATACTCAGACAATCACTGCACTGACACACAAACACATATACACACACAATCACTGCACTGACACACACACACACACACACACACATATACAAAAACAATCACTGCACTGACACACACACATATACAAAACAATCACTGCACTGACACACACATATACTCACGCAATCCCTGAACTGACACACACAAATGTACACACAATCACTGCACTGACAAACACTAATACATACACACTCAATCACTGCACTGACACTCACATATACACACTCAATCACCACACTGACACACACATATACACACACAATCACTGAACTGACACACATATACACACACAATCACTGCACTGATACACACATATACATACACAATCACCGCACTGACACACATATACACACACAATCACAGCACTGACACACAAACATTTACACACACACAATCACTGCACTGACATACACACATATATACACACAATCACCGCACTGACACACACATATACACACACAATCACTGCACTGACACATGCACACACACATATACACACACAATCACTGCACTGACATACACACATATACACACAGAATCACTGCACTGACACACACACATATATACACACAATCACCGCACTGACACACACATATACACACAATCACTGCACTGACACACACACACACACATATTCACACACAATCACTGCACTGACAAACACACACATAAACACACAATCACTGCACTGAAATACACACACATATACACACACAATCACTGTACTGACACACACATATACACACACAATCACTGCACTGATACACACATATACACACACAGTCACTGTACTGACACACTCAAATATACTCACACAATCACTGCACTGACACACAAACACATACACAATCACTGCACTGCCACACACACACACATATACACAGACAATCACTGCACTGATAAACACACATATACAAAAACAATCACTGCACTGACAAACACATATATACGCACACAATCACTGCACTGACACACACATATACACACACAATCCCTGCACTGACACACACAAATATACACACAATCACTGCATTGACAAACACACACATATACACAGACAATCACTGCACTGATACACACATATACATACACAATCACTGCACTGACACACGCACACACATACAAACACAATCACTGCACTGACATACACACATATACACACACAATCACCGCACTGACACACACATATACACACACACAATCACTGCATTAACACACACACACACACATATACACACAATCACTGCACTGACATACACATATATACACACAATCATCGCACTGACACACACATATACACACACAATCACTGCACTGACACACACACACATATATACACACAATCACTGCACTGACAAACACATATATACGCACACAATCACTGCACTGACACACACATATGCACACAAAATCCCTGCACTGACACACACAAATATACACACAATCACTGCACTGAAATACACACACATATACAGGCACAATCACTGCACTCACACACACACATATATACACAAATTCACTGCACTGATAAACACATATACACACACAATCACCACACTGACACACACATATACACACACAATCACTGAACTGACACACACACACATAGACACACTCAATCACTGCACTGATACACACATATACATACACAATCACCACACTGACACACACATATACACACACAATCACTGCACTGACACACACATATACACACACAATCACTGCACTCACACACACACACATATACACAAATTCACTGCACTGATAAACACATATACACACACAATCACCACACTGACACACACATATACACACACAATCACTGAACTGACACACACACACATAGACACACTCAATCACTGCACTGATACACACATATACATACACAATCACCACACTGACACACACATTTACACACACAATCACTGCACTGACACACACACACATATACACACACAATCACTGCACTGACATACACACATATACACACACAATCACTGCACTGACACACACATATATACACACAATCACCGCACTGACACACACATATACACACACAATCACTGCACTGAAATATACACACATATACAGACACAATCACTGTACTGACACACACATATACACACACAATCACTGCACTGATACACACATATACACGCACAGTCACTGTACTGACACACTCAAATATACTCAGACAATCACTGCACTGACACACAAACACATATACACACACAATCACTGCACTGCCACACACACACACATATACACAAACAATCACTGCACTGACACACACACATATACAAAACAATCACTGCACTGACACACACATATACTCACACAATCCCTGAACTGACACACACAAATGTACACACAATCACTGCACTGACAAACACTAATATATACACACTCAATCACTGCACTGACACTCACATATACACACTCAATCACCACACTGACACACACATATACACACACAATCACTGAACTGACACACATATACACACACAATCACTGCACTGATACACACATATACATACACAATCACCGCACTGACACACATATACACACACAATCACTGCACTGACACACAAACATTTCCTCACACACAATCACTGCACTGACATACACACATATACACACACACTCACCGCACTGACACACACATATACACACACAATCACTGCACTGACACATGCACACACACATATACACACACAATCACTGCACTGACATACACACATATACACACAGAATCACTGCACTGACACACACACATATATACACACAATCACCGCACTGACACACACATATACACACAATCACTGCACTGACACACACACACACATATTCACACACAATCACTGCACTGACAAACACACACATAAACACACAATCACTGCACTGAAATACACACACATATACACACACAATCACTGTACTGACACACACATATACACACACAATCACTGCACTGATACACACATATACACACACAGTCACTGTACTGACACACTCAAATATACTCACACAATCACTGCACTGACACACAAACACATATACACACACAATCACTGCACTGCCACACACACACACATATACACAGACAATCACTGCACTGTTAAACACACATATACAAAAACAATCACTGCACTGACAAACACATATAAACGCACACAATCACTGCACTGACACACACATATACACACACAATCCCTGCACTGACACACACAAATATACACACAATCACTGCATTGACAAACACACACATATACACAGACAATCACTGCACTGATACACACATATACATACACAATCACTGCACTGACACACACATATACACACACAATCACTGCACTGACACACGCACACACATACAAACACAATCACTGCACTGACATACACACATATACACACACAATCACCGCACTGACACACACATATACACACACAATCACTGCATTAACACACACACACACACACATATACACACAATCACTGCACTGACATACACATATATACACACAATCATCGCACTGACACACACACACATATATACACACAAACACTGCACTGACAAACACATATATACGCACACAATCACTGCACTGACACACACATATGCACACAAAATCCCTGCACTGACACACACAAATATACACACAATCACTGCACTGAAATACACACACATATACAGGCACAATCACTGCACTCACACACACACATATATACACAAATTCACTGCACTGATAAACACATATACACACACAATCACCACACTGACACACACATATACACACACAATCACTGAACTGACACACACACACATAGACACACTCAATCACTGCACTGATACACACATATACATACACAATCACCACACTGACACACACATATACACACACAATCACTGCACTGACACACACATATACACACACAATCACTGCACTCACACACACACACATATACACAAATTCACTGCACTGATAAACACATATACACACACAATCACCACACTGACACACACATATACACACACAATCACTGAACTGACACACACACACATAGACACACTCAATCACTGCACTGATACACACATATACATACACAATCACCACACTGACACACACATTTACACACACAATCACTGCACTGACACACACACACATATACACACACAATCATTGCACTGACATACAGACATATACACACACAATCACCGCACTGACACACACATATACACACACAAACACTGCACTGACACACACACACATATACACACAATCACTGCACTGACATACACATATACACACAATCACCGCACTGACTCACACACATACACACAATCACTGCACTGACACACACACACATATACACACAATCACTGCACTGACAGACACATATACACACACAATCATCGCACTGACACACACATATACACACACAATCACTGCACTGACACACACACACATATACACACAATCACTGCACTGACATACACATATACACACAATCACCGCACTGACTCACACACATACACACAATCACTGCACTGACACACACACACATATTCACACACAATCACTGCACTGACATTCACACACATAAACACACAATCACTGCACTGAAATACACACACATATACACACACAATCACTGAACGGACACACACACACAGATATACACACACAATCACTGCACTGATACACAAATATACATACACAATCACAGCACTGACACACACATATACACACACAATCACTGCACTGACACACACATACAAACACAATCACTGCACTGACATACACACATATACACACACAATCACCGCACTGACACACACATATACACACACAGTCACTGCACTGACACACACACACATATACACACAATCACTGCACTGACATACACATATATACACACAATCATCGCACTGACACACACATATACACACGCAATCACTGCACTGACACACACACACATATATACACAATCACTGCCCTGACAAACACATATATACGCACACAATCACCGCGCTGACACACACATATACACACACAATCCCTGCACTGACACACACAAATATACACACAATCACTGCAATGAAATACACACACATATACAGGCACAATCATTGCACTGACAAATACACATATACACACACAATCACCGCACTGACACACACATATACACACACAATCACTACACTCTCACACACACACACACATATACACAAAATCACTGCACTGATAAACACATATACACACACAATCACCACACAGACACACACATATACACACACAATCACTGCACTGACACACGCACACACACATATACACACACAATCACTGCACTGACCTACACACATATACACACACAATCACTGCACTGACACACGCACACACACATATACACACACAATCACTGCACTGACATACACACATATACACACACAATCACTGCACTGACACACACACACACACACATATACACACACAATCACTGCACTGACATACACACATATACACACACAATCACTGCACTGACACACACATATATACACACAATCACCGCACTGACACACACATATACAGACACAATCACTGCACTGATACACGCACACATATTCACACACAATCACTGCACTGAAAAACACACACATAAACACACAATCACTGCACTGAAATACACACACATATACAGACACAATCACTGTACTGACACACACATATACACACACAATCACTGCACTGATACACACATATACACACACAGTCACTGTACTGACACACTCAAATATACTCAGACAATCACTGCACTGACACACAAACACATATACACACACAATCACTGCACTGCCACACACACATATACAAAAACAATCACTGCACTGACAAACACATATATACGCACACAATCGCTGCACTGACACACACATAAACACACACGATCCCTGCACTGACACACACAAATATACACACAATCACTGCACTGACACGCACATATACACACACAATCACCACACTGACAAACACATATACACACACAATCACTGAACGGACACACACACACATGTACACACACAATCACTGCACTGATACACAAATATACATACACAATCACTGCACTGACACACGCACACACATACAAACACAATCACTGCACTGACATACACACATATACACACACAATCACTGCACTGACACACACATATATACACACAATCACCGCACTGACACACACATATACACACACAATCACTGCACTGATACACGCACACATATTCACACACAATCACTGCACTGAAAAACACACACATAAACACACAATCACTGCACTGAAATACACACACATATACAGATACAATCACTGTACTGACACACACATATACACACACAATCACTGCACTGATACACACATATACACACACAGTCACTGTACTGACACACTCAAATATACTCAGACAATCACTGCACTGACACACAAACACATATACACACACAATCACTGCACTGCCACACACACACACACATATACAAAAACAATCACTGCACTGACAAACACATATATACGCACACAATCGCTGCACTGACACACACATAAACACACACGATCCCTGCACTGACACACACAAATATACACACAATCACTGCACTGACACGCACATATACACACACAATCACCACACTGACAAACACATATACACACACAATCACTGAACGGACACACACACACATGTACACACACAATCACTGCACTGATACACACATATACATACACAATCACTGCACTGACACACGCACACACATACAAACACAATCACTGCACTGACATACACACATATACACACACAATCACCGCACTGACACACACATATATTCACACACAATCACTGCACTAACACACACACACATATACACACAATCACTGCACTGACATACACATATATACACACAAATTTTAAACACACAATCACAGCACTGACAAACACACTCACATGTACACATACAATCACTGCACTGACATACACACACGTATACACACACAATCACTGCACTGACACACACACATATAGAAAAACAATCACTGCACTGAGAAACACATATATACGCACACAATCACAACACTGACACACACATATACACACACAATCACCGCACTGACACACACATATACACACACAATCACTGCACTGACAAACACACATATATACACACACAATCACTGCACTGACACACACATATACACACACAATCACCGCACTGTCACACACATATACAAACACAATCACTGCACCGACAGACACACACATATACACACACAATCACTGCACTTGCAGACACACATACACACACAAGCACTGCACTGACACACACACACAATCACTGCACTGACACACACATATACTCACACATTCACTGCACTGAAACACACACATATACACACGACCACTGCACTGACACACACACATATGCACACACAATCACTGCACTGACACACAAATTTTAAACACACAATCACTGCACTGACAAACACACTCACATATACACACACAATCACTGCACTGACACACACACATATACACACACATTCACTGCACTGACACACACACATATACACACACATTCACTGCACAGACAAACAGATATCTACGCACACAATCACTGCACTGACACACACATATACACACACAATCCCTGCACTGACACACACAAATATACACACAATCACTGCACTGACAAACACACATGTATACACACACAATCACTGCACTGACACACACATTTTCACACAAAATCACCACATTGACAAACACATATGCACACACAATCACTGCACTGACACACACACACATATACACGCAATCACTGCACTGACATACATATATATACACACAATCATCGCACTGACACACACATATACACACACAATCACTGCACTGACACACACACACACATATAAACACAAAATCATTGCACTGGCACACACACATATACGCACACAATCACTGCCCTGACAAACAACACACATATATACACACACAATCACTGCACTGACTCGCACACATATACACACACAATCACTGAACTGACAAACACACACACATATATACACACACAATCACAGCACTGAAACACACATATACACACACAATCACTGCACTGACACACACACATATGCACACACAATCACTGCACTGACACACAAATTTTAAACTGACAACCGCTGCACTGACAAACACACATATACACACACAATCACTGCTCTGACAAACACATATACACACACAATCACCGCACTGACACGCACATATACGCACACAATCACTGCACGGACACACACACACACACACATATTCACACAGAATCACTGCACTGACAAACACACATATACAGAAAAAATCACTGCACATATACTCACATATGCACACTCAATCACTGCACTGACACACTCATATACACACACAATCACTGCACTGACACACACATATACACACTCAATCACTGCACTGACACACAAACACATATACACACACAATCACTGCACTGACACACACACATATATACACACAATCACTGAACTGACACACACACACACATATATACACACAAACATTGCACTGACACACACACATATACACACAAAATCATTGCACTGACACACACACATGTACACACACAATCACTGCCCTGACAAACAACACACATATATACACACACAATCACTGCACTGACACACACACACACACATATACACACACAATCACTGAACTGACAAACACGCACACATATATACACACACAATCACTGCACTGACACACACATATACACACACAATCACTGCACAGACACACACACATATTCACACACAATCACTGAACTGACAAACACGCACACATATATACACACACAATCACTGCACTGACACACACATATACACACACAATCACTGCACTGACACACACACATATACACACAATCACTGCACTGACACACACAAATATACACACAATCACTGCATTGACAAACACACACATATACACAGACAATCACTGCACTGATACACACATATACATACACAATCACTGCACTGACACACACATATACACACACAATCACTGCACTGACACACGCACACACATACAAACACAATCACTGCACTGACATACACACATATACACACACAATCACCGCACTGACACACACATATACACACACAATCACTGCATTAACACACACACACACACATATACACACAATCACTGCACTGACATACACATATATACACACAATCATCGCACTGACACACACATATACACACACAATCACTGCACTGACACACACACACATATATACACACAATCACTGCACTGACAAACACATATATACGCACACAATCACTGCACTGACACACACATATGCACACAAAATCCCTGCACTGACACACACAAATATACACACAATCACTGCACTGAAATACACACACATATACAGGCACAATCACTGCACTCACACACACACATATATACACAAATTCATTGCACTGATAAACACATATACACACACAATCACCACACTGACACACACATATACACACACAATCACTGAACTGACACACACACACATAGACACACTCAATCACTGCACTGATACACACATATACATACACAATCACCACACTGACACACACATATACACACACAATCACTGCACTCACACACACATATACACACACAATCACTGCACTCACACACACACACATATACACAAATTCACTGCACTGATAAACACATTCACACACACAATCACCTCACTGACACACACATATACACACACAATCACTGAACTGACACACACACACATAGACACACTCAATCACAGCACTGATACACACATATACATACACAATCACCACACTGACACACACATTTACACACACAATCACTGCACTGACACACACACACATATACACACACAATCACTGCACTGACATACACACATATACACACACAATCACTGCACTGACACACACATATATACACACAATCACCGCTCTGACACACACATATACACACACAATCACTGCACTGATACACACACACACATATTCACACACAATCACTGCACTGACAAACACACACATAAACACACAATCACTGCACTGAAATATACACACATATACAGACACAATCACTGTACTGACACACACATATACACACACAATCACTGCACTGATACACACATATACACGCACAGTCACTGTACTGACACACTCAAATATACTCAGACAATCACTGCACTGACACACAAACACATATACACACACAATCACTGCACTGCCACACACACACATATACACAAACAATCACTGCACTGACACACACACATATACAAAACAATCACTGCACTGACACACACATATACTCACACAATCCCTGAACTGACACACACAAATGTACACACAATCACTGCACTGACACACACACACATATACACACACAATCATTGCACTGACATACAGACATATACACACACAATCACCGCACTGACACACACATATACACACACAAACACTGCACTGACACACACACACATATACACACAATCACTGCACTGACAGACACATATACACACACAATCATCGCACTGACACACACATATACACACACAATCACTGCACTGACACACACACACATATACACACAATCACTGCACTGACATACACATATACACACAATCACCGCACTGACTCACACACATACACACAATCACTGCACTGACACACACACACATATTCACACACAATCACTGCACTGACATTCACACACATAAACACACAATCACTGCACTGAAATACACACACATATACACACACAATCACTGAACGGACACACACACACACACATATACACACACAATCACCACTGATACACAAATATACATACACAATCACAGCACTGACACACACATATACACACACAATCACTGCACTGACACACACATACAAACACAATCACTGCACTGACATACACACATATACACACACAATCACCGCACTGACACACACATATACACACACAGTCACTGCACTGACACACACACACATATACACACAATCACTGCACTGACATACACATATATACACACAATCATCGCACTGACACACACATATACACACACAATCACTGCACTGACACACACACACATATATACACAATCACTGCCCTGACAAACACATATATACGCACACAATCACCGCGCTGACACACACATATACACACACAATCCCTGCACTGACACACACAAATATACACACAATCACTGCAATGAAATACACACACATATACAGGCACAATCATTGCACTGACAAATACACATATACACACACAATCACCGCACTGACACACACATATACACACACAATCACTACACTCTCACACACACACACACATATACACAAAATCACTGCACTGATAAACACATATACACACACAATCACCACACAGACACACACATATACACACACAATCACTGCACTGACACACGCACACACACATATACACACACAATCACTGCACTGACATACACACATATACACACACAATCACTGCACTGACACACGCACACACACATATACACACACAATCACTGCACTGACATACACACATATACACACACAATCACTGCACTGACACACACATATATACACACAATCACCGCACTGACACACACATATACACACACAATCACTGCACTGATACACGCACACATATTCACACACAATCACTGCACTGAAAAACACACACATAAACACACAATCACTGCACTGAAATACACACACATATACAGACACAATCACTGTACTGACACACACATATACACACACAATCACTGCACTGATACACACATATACACACACAGTCACTGTACTGACACACTCAAATATACTCACACAATCACTGCACTGACACACAAACACATATACACACACAATCACTGCACTGCCACACACACACACACACACATATACAAAAACAATCACTGCACTGACAAACACATATATACGCACACAATCGCTGCACTGACACACACATAAACACACACGATCCCTGCACTGACACACACAAATATACACACAATCACTGCACTGACACGCACATATACACACACAATCACCACACTGACAAACACATATACACACACAATCACTGAACGGACACACACACACATGTACACACACAATCACTGCACTGATACACACATATACATACACAATCACTGCACTGACACACACATATACACACACAATCACTGCACTGACACACGCACACACATACAAACACAATCACTGCACTGACATACACACATATACACACACAATCACCGCACTGACACACACATATATTCACACACAATCACTGCACTAACACACACACATATACACACAATCACTGCACTGACATACACATATATACACTCAAATTTTTAACACACAATCACAGCACTGACAAACACACTCACATGTACACATACAATCACTGCACTGACATACACACACGTATACACACACAATCACTGCACTGACACACACACATATAGAAAAACAATCACTGCACTGAGAAACACATATATACGCACACAATCACAACACTGACACACACATATACACACACAATCACCGCACTGACACACACATATACACACACAATCACTGCACTGACAAACACACATATATACACACACAATCACTGCACTGACACACACATATACACACACAATCACCGCACTGTCACACACATATACAAACACAATCACTGCACCGACAGACACACACATATACACACACAATCACTGCACTTGCAGACACACATACACACACAAGCACTGCACTGACACACACACACAATCACTGCACTGACACACACATATACTCACACATTCACTGCACTGAAACACACACATATACACACGACCACTGCACTGACACACACACATATGCACACACAATCACTGCACTGACACACAAATTTTAAACACACAATCACTGCACTGACAAACACACTCACATATACACACACAATCACTGCACTGACACACACACATATACACACACATTCACTGCACTGACACACACACATATACACACACATTCACTGCACAGACAAACAGATATCTACGCACACAATCACTGCACTGACACACACATATACACACACAATCCCTGCACTGACACACACAAATATACACACAATCACTGCACTGACAAACACACATGTATACACACACAATCACTGCACTGACACACACATTTTCACACAAAATCACCACATTGACAAACACATATGCACACACAATCACTGCACTGACACACACACACATATACACGCAATCACTGCACTGACATACATATATATACACACAATCATCGCACTGACACACACATATACACACACAATCACTGCACTGACACACACACACACATATACACACAAAATCATTGCACTGGCACACACACATATACGCACACAATCACTGCCCTGACAAACAACACACATATATACACACACAATCACTGCACTGACTCGCACACATATACACACACAATCACTGAACTGACAAACACACACACATATATACACACACAATCACAGCACTGAAACACACATATACACACACAATCACTGCACTTCACACACACACATATACACACAATCACTGCACTGACACACACACATATGCACACAAAATCACTGCACTGACACACAAATTTTAAACTGACAACCGCTGCACTGACAAACACACATATGCACACACAATCACTGCTCTGACAAACACATATACACACACAATCACCGCACTGACACGCACATGTACGCACACAATCACTGCACTGACACACACACACACACACATATTCACACAGAATCACTGCACTGACAAACACACATATACAGAAACAATCACTGCACATATACTCACATATGCACACTCAATCACTGCACTGACACACTCATATACACACACAATCACTGCACTGACACACACATATACACACTCAATCACTGCACTGACACACAAACACATATACACACACAATCACTGCACTGACACACACACATATATACACACAATCACTGAACTGACACACACACACACATATATACACACAAACATTGCACTGACACACACACATATACACACAAAATCATTGCACTGACACACACACATGTACACACACAATCACTGCCCTGACAAACAACACACATATATACACACACAATCACTGCACTGACACACACACACACACATATACACACACAATCACTGAACTGACAAACACGCACACATATATACACACACAATCACTGCACTGACACACACATATACACACACAATCACTGCACTGACACACACACATATACACACACAATCACTGAACTGACAAACACGCACACATATATACACACACAATCACTGCACTGACACACACATATACACACACAATCACTGCACTGACACACACACATATACATACAATCACTGCACTGACACACACAGATATACACACAATCACTGCATTGACAAACACACACATATACACAGACAATCACTGCACTGATACACACATATACATACACAATCACTGCACTGACACACACATATACACACACAATCACTGCACTGACACACGCACACACATACAAACACAATCACTGCACTGACATACACACATATACACACACAATCACTGCATTAACACACACACACACATATACACACAATCACTGCACTGACATACACATATATACACACAATCATCGCACTGACACACACATATACACACACAATCACTGCACTGACACACACACACATATATACACACAATCACTGCACTGACAAACACATATATACGCACACAATCACTGCACTGACACACACATATGCACACAAAATCCCTGCACTGACACACACAAATATACACACAATCACTGCACTGAAATACACACACATATACAGGCACAATCACTGCACTCACACACACACATATTTACACAAATTCACTGCACTGATAAACACATATACACACACAATCACCACACTGACACACACATATACACACACAATCACTGAACTGACACACACACACATAGACACACTCAATCACTGCACTGATACACACATATACATACACAATCACCACACTGACACACACATATACACACACAATCATTGCACTGACACACACATATACACACACAATCACTGCACTCACACACACACACATATACACAAATTCACTGCACTGATAAACACATATACACACACAATCACCACACTGACACACACATATACACACACAATCACTGAACTGACACACACACACATAGACACACTCAATCACTGCACTGATACACACATATACATACACAATCAACACACTGACACACACATTTACACACACAATCACTGCACTGACACACACACACATATACACACACAATCATTGCACTGACATACAGACATATACACACACAATCACCGCACTGACACACACATATACACACACAAACACTGCACTGACACACACACACATATACACACAATCACTGCACTGACAGACACATATACACACACAATCATCGCACTGACACACACATATACACACACAATCACTGCACTGACACACACACACATATACACACAATCACTGCACTGACATACACATATACACACAATCACCGCACTGACTCACACACATACACACAATCACTGCACTGACACACACACACATATTCACACACAATCACTGCACTGACATTCACACACATAAACACACAATCACTGCACTGAAATACACACACATATACACACACAATCACTGAACGGACACACACACACACATATACACACACAATCACTGCACTGATACACAAATATACATACACAATCACAGCACTGACACACACATATACACACACAATCACTGCACTGACACACACATACAAACACAATCACTGCACTGACATACACACATATACACACACAATCACCGCACTGACACACACATATACACACACAGTCACTGCACTGATATACACACAATCACTGCACTGACATACACATATATACACACAATCATCGCACTGACACACACATATACACACACAATCACTGCACTGACACACACACACATATATACACAATCACTGCCCTGACAAACACATATATACGCACACAATCACCGCGCTGACACACACATATACACACACAATCACCGCACTGACACACACAAATATACACACAATCACTGCAATGAAATACACACACATATACAGGCACAATCATTGCACTGACAAATACACATATACACACACAATCACCGCACTGACACACACATATACACACACAATCACTACACTCTCACACACACACACACATATACACAAAATCACTGCACGGAGAAACACATATACACACACAATCACCACACAGACACACACATATACACACACAATCACTGAACTGACACACAATCACATATACACACAGAATCACTGCACTGATACACACATATACATACACAATCACCACACTGACACACACCTATACACACAGAATCACTGCACTGACACACACACATACATATACACACACAATCATTGCACTGACATACACACATATACACACACAATCACCGCACTGACACACACATATACACACACAATCACTGCACTGACACACACACACACATATACACACACAATCACTGCACTGACATACACACATGTACACACACAATCACCGCACAGACACACACATATACACACACAATCACTGCACTGACACACGCACACACACATATACACACACAATCACTGCACTGACATACACACATATACACACACAATCACTGCACTGACACACACATATATACACACAATCACCGCACTGACACACACATATACACACACAATCACTGCACTGATACACGCACACATATTCACACACAATCACTGCACTGAAAAACACACACATAAACACACAATCACTGCACTGAAATACACACACATATACAGACACAATCACTGTACTGACACACACATATACACACAAAATCACTGCACTGATACACACATATACACACACAGTCACTGTACTGACACACTCAAATATACTCAGACAATCACTGCACTGACACACAAACACATATACACACACAATCACTGCACTGCCACACACACACACACATATACAAAAACAATCACTGCACTGACAAACACATATATACGCACACAATCGCTGCACTGACACACACATAAACACACACGATCCCTGCACTGACACACACAAATATACACACAATCACTGCACTGACACGCACATATACACACACAATCACCACACTGACAAACACATATACACACACAATCACTGAACGGACACACACACACATGTACACACACAATCACTGCACTGATACACACATATACATACACAATCACTGCACTGACACACACATATACACACACAATCACTGCACTGACACACGCACACACATACAAACACAATCACTGCACTGACATACACACATATACACACACAATCACCGCACTGACACACACATATATTCACACACAATCACTGCACTAACACACACACACATATACACACAATCACTGCACTGACATACACATATATACACACAAATTTTAAACACACAATCACAGCACTGACAAACACACTCACATGTACACATACAATCACTGCACTGACATACACACACGTATACACACACAATCACTGCACTGACACACACACATATAGAAAAACAATCACTGCACTGAGAAACACATATATACGCACACAATCACAACACTGACACACACATATACACACACAATCACCGCACTGACACACACATATACACACACAATCACTGCACTGACAAACACACATATATACACACACAATCACTGCACTGACACACACATATACACACACAATCACCGCACTGTCACACACATATACAAACACAATCACTGCACCGACAGACACACACATATACACACACAATCACTGCACTTGCAGACACACATACACACACAAGCACTGCACTGACACACACACACAATCACTGCACTGACACACACATATACTCACACATTCACTGCACTGAAACACACACATATACACACGACCACTGCACTGACACACACACACATATGCACACACAATCACTGCACTGACACACAAATTTTAAACACACAATCACTGCACTGACAAACACACTCACATATACACACACAATCACTGCACTGACACACACACATATACACACACATTCACTGCACTGACACACACACATATACACACACATTCACTGCACAGACAAACAGATATCTACGCACACAATCACTGCACTGACACACACATATACACACACAATCCCTGCACTGACACACACAAATATACACACAATCACTGCACTGACAAACACACATGTATACACACACAATCACTGCACTGACACACACATTTTCACACAAAATCACCACATTGACAAACACATATGCACACACAATCACTGCACTGACACACACACATATACACGCAATCACTGCACTGACATACATATATATACACACAATCATCGCACTGACACACACATATACACACACAATCACTGCACTGACACACACACACACACATATACACACAAAATCATTGCACTGGCACACACACATATATGCACACAATCACTGCCCTGACAAACAACACACATATATACACACACAATCACTGCACTGACTCGCACACATATACACACACAATCACTGAACTGACAAACACACACACATATATACACACACAATCACAGCACTGAAACACACATATACACACACAATCACTGCACTTCACACACACACATATACACACAATCACTGCACTGACACACACACATATGCACACACAATCACTGCACTGACACACAAATTTTAAACTGACAACCGCTGCACTGACAAACACACATATACACACACAATCACTGCTCTGACAAACGCATATACACACACAATCACCGCACTGACACGCACATATACGCACACAATCACTGCACTGACACACACACACACACACACATATTCACACAGAATCACTGCACTGACAAACACACATATACAGAAACAATCACTGCACATATACTCACATATGCACACTCAATCACTGCACTGACACACTCATATACACACACAATCACTGCACTGACTCGCACACATATACACACACAATCACTGAACTGACAAACACACACACATATATACACACACAATCACAGCACTGAAACACACATATACACACACAATCACTGCACTTCACACACACACATATACACACAATCACTGCACTGACACACACACATATGCACACACAATCACTGCACTGACACACAAATTTTAAACTGACAACCGCTGCACTGACAAACACACATATACACACACAATCACTGCTCTGACAAACGCATATACACACACAATCACCGCACTGACACGCACATATACGCACACAATCACTGCACTGACACACACACACACACACATATTCACACAGAATCACTGCACTGACAAACACACATATACAGAAACAATCACTGCACATATACTCACATATGCACACTCAATCACTGCACTGACACACTCATATACACACACAATCACTGCACTGACACACACATATACACACTCAATCACTGCACTGACACACAAACACATATACACACACAATCACTGCACTGACACACACACATATATACACACAATCACTGAACTGACACACACACACACATATATACACACAAACATTGCACTGACACACACACATATACACAAAAAATCATTGCACTGACACACACACATGTACACACACAATCACTGCCCTGACAAACAACACACATATATACACACACAATCACTGCACTGACACACACACACACACACATATACACACACAATCACTGAACTGACAAACACGCACACATATATACACACACAATCACTGCACTGACACACACATATACACACACAATCACTGCACTGACACACACACATATACACACAATCACTGCACTGACACACACACATATGCAAACACAATTACAGCACTGACACACAAATCTTAAAAAGACAACCACTGCACTGACAAACACATATATACACACATAATCACTGCACTGACACACACATATATACACACACAATCACTGCACTGACACACACACACACACACACATACACACACAATCACTGCACAGACAAACACACATATACACTCACAATGACTGCACTCGCACACATACATACACACACAAGCACTGCACTGACACACACACACATATACAGGCACAATCATTGCACTGTCAAATACACATATATACACACAATCACCGCAGTGACACACACATATACACACACAATTACTGCACTGACACACACACACGTAAACACACAATCACTGCACTGAAATACACACACGTATACAAAAGCAATCACTGCACTGACACACACACACATACACACACAAGCACTGCACTGACACGCACACATATTCAGGCACAAACATTGCACTGACACAAACACATATACACACACAATCACTGCACTGACACACACACATATACACACACAATCACTGCCCTGACAAACAACACACACATATACACGCACAATCACTGAACTGACAAACACACACGCATATATACACACACAATAACTGCACTGACACACACATATACACACACAATCACTTCACTGACACACAAACACATATACACACACAATCACTGCACTGACACACACACATATGCACGAACAATCACTGCACTGACACACAAATATACACACACAATCACTGCACTGACAAACACACATATACACACACAATCACTGCACTGACACACACAATCACAGCACTGACAAACACACATTTACACACGCAATCACTGCACCAAAAATACACACATATACACACACAATCACAGCACTGACACACACATTTGCACACACAAATACTGCACTGACAAACACACATATACACACACAATCACTGCTCTGACACACACACACATATGTACACACAATCACTGCACTGACACACACATTTACACACACACTGCACTGAAAAACACACATATACACTCACAGTCACTGCACTGACACACACACATATACACACACAATCACTGCACTGACAGACAGACACATATACACACACAATCACTTCAATGACACACAAACACATATAAACACACAATCACTGCACTGACACACACACATATGCACGAACAATCACTGCACTGACACACAAATTTTAAACAGACAACGATTGCACTGACAAACACACATATACACTCACAGTCACTGCACTGACACACACACATATACACACACAATCACTGCACTGACAGACAGACACATATACACACACAATCACTTCAATGACACACAAACACATATAAACACACAATCACTGCACTGACACACACACATATGCACGAACAATCACTGCACTGACACACAAATTTTAAACAGACAACGATTGCACTGACAAACACACATATACACACACAATCACTGCACTGACACACACACATTTACACACACACAATCACTGCACTGACACACACACATATACACACACAATCTCTGCACTAACAAACACACATATACAAACTCAATCACTGCACTGACACACACACGCACACACAATCACTGCACTGACACACACACATTTAAACACACAATCACTGCACTAACAAACAGACACACATATACACACACAATAGCTGCACTGGCAAACAATACACACAATCACTGCACTTACACATACACGTTTAAACACACAATCCCTGCACTGACACACACAAATATACACACACAATCACTGCACTGACAAACACACATATATACACACACACAGTCACTGCACTGACAATGCACATATACACACACAAGCACTGCACTGACACACACACATATACAGGCACAATCACTGCAGTGACAAACACACATATACACACATAATTGCTGCATTGACACACACACACATATACACACACAATCACTGCACTGACACTCAGATATACACACACAATCACTGCACTGACACACACACACACACATATACACACAAAATCATTGCACTGGCACACACACATATATGCACACAATCACTGCCCTGACAAACAACACACATATATACACACACAATCACTGCACTGACTCGCACACATATACACACACAATCACTGAACTGACAAACACACACACATATATACACACACAATCACAGCACTGAAACACACATATACACACACAATCACTGCACTTCACACACACACATATACACACAATCACTGCACTGACACACACACATATGCACACACAATCACTGCACTGACACACAAATTTTAAACTGACAACCGCTGCACTGACAAACACACATATACACACACAATCACTGCTCTGACAAACGCATATACACACACAATCACCGCACTGACACGCACATATACGCACACAATCACTGCACTGACACACACACACACACACACATATTCACACAGAATCACTGCACTGACAAACACACATATACAGAAACAATCACTGCACATATACTCACATATGCACACTCAATCACTGCACTGACACACTCATATACACACACAATCACTGCACTGACTCGCACACATATACACACACAATCACTGAACTGACAAACACACACACATATATACACACACAATCACAGCACTGAAACACACATATACACACACAATCACTGCACTTCACACACACACATATACACACAATCACTGCACTGACACACACACATATGCACACACAATCACTGCACTGACACACAAATTTTAAACTGACAACCGCTGCACTGACAAACACACATATACACACACAATCACTGCTCTGACAAACGCATATACACACACAATCACCGCACTGACACGCACATATACGCACACAATCACTGCACTGACACACACACACACACACATATTCACACAGAATCACTGCACTGACAAACACACATATACAGAAACAATCACTGCACATATACTCACATATGCACACTCAATCACTGCACTGACACACTCATATACACACACAATCACTGCACTGACACACACATATACACACTCAATCACTGCACTGACACACAAACACATATACACACACAATCACTGCACTGACACACACACATATATACACACAATCACTGAACTGACACACACACACACATATATACACACAAACATTGCACTGACACACACACATATACACAAAAAATCATTGCACTGACACACACACATGTACACACACAATCACTGCCCTGACAAACAACACACATATATACACACACAATCACTGCACTGACACACACACACACACACATATACACACACAATCACTGAACTGACAAACACGCACACATATATACACACACAATCACTGCACTGACACACACATATACACACACAATCACTGCACTGACACACACACATATACACACAATCACTGCACTGACACACACACATATGCAAACACAATTACAGCACTGACACACAAATCTTAAAAAGACAACCACTGCACTGACAAACACATATATACACACATAATCACTGCACTGACACACACATATATACACACACAATCACTGCACTGACACACACACACACACACACATACACACACAATCACTGCACAGACAAACACACATATACACTCACAATGACTGCACTCGCACACATACATACACACACAAGCACTGCACTGACACACACACACATATACAGGCACAATCATTGCACTGTCAAATACACATATATACACACAATCACCGCAGTGACACACACATATACACACACAATTACTGCACTGACACACACACACGTAAACACACAATCACTGCACTGAAATACACACACGTATACAAAAGCAATCACTGCACTGACACACACACACATACACACACAAGCACTGCACTGACACGCACACATATTCAGGCACAAACATTGCACTGACACAAACACATATACACACACAATCACTGCACTGACACACACACATATACACACACAATCACTGCCCTGACAAACAACACACACATATACACGCACAATCACTGAACTGACAAACACACACGCATATATACACACACAATAACTGCACTGACACACACATATACACACACAATCACTTCACTGACACACAAACACATATACACACACAATCACTGCACTGACACACACACATATGCACGAACAATCACTGCACTGACACACAAATATACACACACAATCACTGCACTGACAAACACACATATACACACACAATCACTGCACTGACACACACAATCACAGCACTGACAAACACACATTTACACACGCAATCACTGCACCACAAATACACACATATACACACACAATCACAGCACTGACACACACATTTGCACACACAAATACTGCACTGACAAACACACATATACACACACAATCACTGCTCTGACACACACACACATATGTACACACAATCACTGCACTGACACACACATTTACACACACACTGCACTGAAAAACACACATATACACTCACAGTCACTGCACTGACACACACACATATACACACACAATCACTGCACTGACAGACAGACACATATACACACACAATCACTTCAATGACACACAAACACATATAAACACACAATCACTGCACTGACACACACACATATGCACGAACAATCACTGCACTGACACACAAATTTTAAACAGACAACGATTGCACTGACAAACACACATATACACTCACAGTCACTGCACTGACACACACACATATACACACACAATCACTGCACTGACAGACAGACACATATACACACACAATCACTTCAATGACACACAAACACATATAAACACACAATCACTGCACTGACACACACACATATGCACGAACAATCACTGCACTGACACACAAATTTTAAACAGACAACGATTGCACTGACAAACACACATATACACACACAATCACTGCACTGACACACACACATTTACACACACACAATCACTGCACTGACACACACACATATACACACACAATCTCTGCACTAACAAACACACATATACAAACTCAATCACTGCACTGACACACACACGCACACACAATCACTGCACTGACACACACACATTTAAACACACAATCACTGCACTAACAAACAGACACACATATACACACACAATAGCTGCACTGGCAAACAATACACACAATCACTGCACTTACACATACACGTTTAAACACACAATCCCTGCACTGACACACACAAATATACACACACAATCACTGCACTGACAAACACACATATATACACACACACAGTCACTGCACTGACAATGCACATATACACACACAATCACTGCACTGATACACACATATACACACACAATCACCGCACTGACCCACACATATACACACACAATCTCTGCACTGACACACACACATATTCACACACAATCACTGCGCTGACAAACACACATTTACACACACAATCATACCACTGACACACACACATATACACACACACAATCACTGCACTGACTCACACATACACACACACACAATCACTGCACTGACACACATACATTTATACACATACAATTACTGCACTGACAAACACACATATACACTCACAATCACTGCACTGACACACACACATATACACACACACACAATCACTGCACTGACACACATACATTTATACACATACAATTACTGCACTGACAAACACACATATACACTCACAATCACTGCACTGACACACACACATATACACACACAATCACTGCACTGACAAACACAGATATACACACACAATCACTGCATTGACACACTCACGTATACACACAAACAATCAATGCACTGACACACACATATAGACGCACACAATCACTGCACTGACAAACACACATATACACACACAATCACTGCACTGCACACAAACACATATACACACTCGATCGCTGCATTGACACATACGTGTATACACACACACAATCCCTGCACTGACACACACACAAACGTACACACACAATCACTGCACTGAAAAACACACACATTTACACAAACAAAATCTGCAACTTCAAACACACACACATATACACACAATCACTGGACTGACAATCAGCACACATATACACACACAATCACGGCAATGACACACACATATATACACACACAATCAATGCACTAACACACACACATTTAAACACACAATCACTGCACTAACAAACACACACACATATACACACACAATCACTGCACTGACATACACACATATACACACACATCACTGCACTGACAATAAACACACACGTACACACACAATCACTGCACTGACACACACACATATATACACACAATCACTGGACTGACAAACAGCACACATATACACACACGATCACGGCACTGACACACACATATATACACACGCAATCAATGCACTGACACACACACATTTAAACACACAATCAATGCACTGACAAACACACACACATATACACACTCAATCACTGCACTGACATACACACATATACACACACAATAACTGCACTGACACACACACATTTAAACACACAATCACTGCACTACCAAACACACACACAGAAACACACACAATCACTGCACTGACAAACAACACACATATACACACACAATCACTGCACTGACAAACAACACACACAAACACACAATCACTGCACTGACGCACACACTTTTAAACACACAATCACTGCACTAACAAACACACATATACACCCACAATCACTGCACTGGCACACACACATATACACAAAATCACTGCACTGACACACACACATATACACACACAATCACTGCACTGACACACATATACACACAAAAACGCTGCACTGACACTCACAATCACTGCACTGACAAACACACATATATACACACACAATCACTGCACTGACAATGCACATATACACACACAATCACTGCACTGATACACACATATACACACACAATCACCGCACTGACCCACACATATACACACACAATCACTGCACTGACACACACACATATTCACACACAATCACTGCGCTGGCAAGCACACATTTACACACACAATCATACCACTGACACACACACATATACACACACACAATCACTGCACTGACTCACACATACACACACACACAATCACTGCACTGACACACATACATTTATACACATACAATTACTGCACTGACAAACACACATATACACTCACAATCACTGCACTGACACACACACATATACACACACACACAATCACTGCACTGACACACATACATTTATACACATACAATTACTGCACTGACACACACATATATACACACGCAATCAATGCACTAACACACACACATTTAAACACACAATCACTGCACTAACAAACACACACACATATACACACACAATCACTGCACTGACAAACAACACACATATACACACACAATCACTGCACTGACACACACACATATACACACACAATCACTGGACTGACAATAAGCACACATATACACATACGATCACGGCACTGACACACACATATATACACACGCAATCAATGCACTGACACACACACATTTAAACACACAATCAATGCACTGACAAACACACACACATATACACACACAATCACTGCACTGACATACACACATATACACACACAATAACTGCACTGACACACACACATTTAAACACACAATCACTGCACTACCAAACACACACACAGAAACACACACAATCACTGCACTGACAAACAACACACATATACACACACAATCACTGCACTGACAAACAACACACACAAACACACAATCACTGCACTGACGCACACACTTTTAAACACACAATCACTGCACTAACAAACACACATATACACCCACAATCACTGCACTGGCACACACACATATACACAAAATCACTGCATGACACACACACATATACACACACAATCACTGCACTGACACACACACATACACATATACACACAAAAACACTGCACTGACACTCACAATCACTGCACTGAAAAACACATATATATACACAATCACTGCACTGACACACACATATACACACACAATCACTTCACTGACTCATGCACATTTACGCACACAATCACTGCACCAACAAACACACACACATTTCCACACACAATCACTGCACTGACAATCAGCACCCATATTCACACACATCACGGCACTGACACACACATATATACACACACAATCACTGCACTGACAAACAACACACACAAACACACAATCACTGCACTGACGCACACACTTTTAAACACACAATCACTGCACTAACAAACACACATATACACCCACAATCACTGCACTGGCACACACACATATACACAAAATCACTGCATGACACACACACATATACACACACAATCACTGCACTGACACACACACATACACATATACACACAAAAACACTGCACTGACACTCACAATCACTGCACTGAAAAACACATATATATACACAATCACTGCACTGACACACACATATACACACACAATCACTTCACTGACTCATGCACATTTACGCACACAATCACTGCACCAACAAACACACACACATTTCCACACACAATCACTGCACTGACAATCAGCACCCATATTCACACACATCACGGCACTGACACACACATATATACACACACAATCAATGCACTGACACACACACATAGACGCACACAATCACTGCACTGACAAACACACATATACACACACAATCACTGCACTGACAATGCACATATACACACACAATCACTGCACTGATACACACATATACACACACAATCACCGCACTGACCCACACATATACACACACAATCTCTGCACTGACACACACACATATTCACACACAATCACTGCGCTGACAAACACACATTTACACACACAATCATACCACTGACACACACACATATACACACACACAATCACTGCACTGACTCACACATACACACACACACAATCACTGCACTGACACACATACATTTATACACATACAATTACTGCACTGACAAACACACATATACACTCACAATCACTGCACTGACACACACACATATACACACACAATCACTGCACTGACAAACACAGATATACACACACAATCACTGCATTGACACACTCACGTATACACACAAACAATCAATGCACTGACACACACATATAGACGCACACAATCACTGCACTGACAAACACACATATACACACACAATCACTGCACTGCACACAAACACATATACACACTCGATCGCTGCATTGACACATACGTGTATACACACACACAATCCCTGCACTGACACACACACAAACGTACACACACAATCACTGCACTGAAAAACACACACATTTACACAAACAAAATCTGCAACTTCAAACACACACACATATACACACAATCACTGGACTGACAATCAGCACACATATACACACACAATCACGGCAATGACACACACATATATACACACACAATCAATGCACTAACACACACACATTTAAACACACAATCACTGCACTAACAAACACACACACATATACACACACAATCACTGCACTGACATACACACATATACACACACATCACTGCACTGACAATAAACACACACGTACACACACAATCACTGCACTGACACACACACATATATACACACAATCACTGGACTGACAAACAGCACACATATACACACACGATCACGGCACTGACACACACATATATACACACGCAATCAATGCACTGACACACACACATTTAAACACACAATCAATGCACTGACAAACACACACACATATACACACTCAATCACTGCACTGACATACACACATATACACACACAATAACTGCACTGACACACACACATTTAAACACACAATCACTGCACTACCAAACACACACACAGAAACACACACAATCACTGCACTGACAAACAACACACATATACACACACAATCACTGCACTGACAAACAACACACACAAACACACAATCACTGCACTGACGCACACACTTTTAAACACACAATCACTGCACTAACAAACACACATATACACCCACAATCACTGCACTGGCACACACACATATACACAAAATCACTGCACTGACACACACACATATACACACACAATCACTGCACTGACACACATATACACACAAAAACGCTGCACTGACACTCACAATCACTGCACTGACAAACACACATATATACACACACAATCACTGCACTGACAATGCACATATACACACACAATCACTGCACTGATACACACATATACACACACAATCACCGCACTGACCCACACATATACACACACAATCACTGCACTGACACACACACATATTCACACACAATCACTGCGCTGGCAAGCACACATTTACACACACAATCATACCACTGACACACACACATATACACACACACAATCACTGCACTGACTCACACATACACACACACACAATCACTGCACTGACACACATACATTTATACACATACAATTACTGCACTGACAAACACACATATACACTCACAATCACTGCACTGACACACACACATATACACACACACACAATCACTGCACTGACACACATACATTTATACACATACAATTACTGCACTGACACACACATATATACACACGCAATCAATGCACTAACACACACACATTTAAACACACAATCACTGCACCAACAAACACACACACATTTCCACACACAATCACTGCACTGACAATCAGCACCCATATTCACACACATCACGGCACTGACACACACATATATACACACACAATCAATGCACTGACACACACACATAGACGCACACAATCACTGCACTGACAAACACACATATACACACACAATCACTGCACTGACAATGCACATATACACACACAATCACTGCACTGATACACACATATACACACACAATCACCGCACTGACCCACACATATACACACACAATCTCTGCACTGACACACACACATATTCACACACAATCACTGCGCTGACAAACACACATTTACACACACAATCATACCACTGACACACACACATATACACACACACAATCACTGCACTGACTCACACATACACACACACACAATCACTGCACTGACACACATACATTTATACACATACAATTACTGCACTGACAAACACACATATACACTCACAATCACTGCACTGACACACACACATATACACACACAATCACTGCACTGACAAACACAGATATACACACACAATCACTGCATTGACACACTCACGTATACACACAAACAATCAATGCACTGACACACACATATAGACGCACACAATCACTGCACTGACAAACACACATATACACACACAATCACTGCACTGCACACAAACACATATACACACTCGATCGCTGCATTGACACATACGTGTATACACCCACACAATCCCTGCACTGACACACACACAAACGTACACACACAATCACTGCACTGAAAAACACACACATTTACACAAACAAAATCTGCAACTTCAAACACACACACATATACACACAATCACTGGACTGACAATCAGCACACATATACACACACAATCACGGCAATGACACACACATATATACACACACAATCAATGCACTAACACACACACATTTAAACACACAATCACTGCACTAACAAACACACACACATATACACACACAATCACTGCACTGACATACACACAAAGACACACACATCACTGCACTGACAATAAACACACACGTACACACACAATCACTGCACTGACACACACACATATATACACACAATCACTGGACTGACAAACAGCACACATATACACACACGATCACGGCACTGACACACACATATATACACACGCAATCAATGCACTGACACACACACATTTAAACACACAATCAATGCACTGACAAACACACACACATATACACACTCAATCACTGCACTGACATACACACATATACACACACAATAACTGCACTGACACACACACATTTAAACACACAATCACTGCACTACCAAACACACACACAGAAACACACACAATCACTGCACTGACAAACAACACACATATACACACACAATCACTGCACTGACAAACAACACACACAAACACACAATCACTGCACTGACGCACACACTTTTAAACACACAATCACTGCACTAACAAACACACATATACACCCACAATCACTGCACTGGCACACACACATATACACAAAATCACTGCACTGACACACACACATATACACACACAATCACTGCACTGACACACATATACACACAAAAACGCTGCACTGACACTCACAATCACTGCACTGACAAACACACATATATACACACACAATCACTGCACTGACAATGCACATATACACACACAATCACTGCACTGATACACACATATACACACACAATCACCGCACTGACCCACACATATACACACACAATCACTGCACTGACACACACACATATTCACACACAATCACTGCGCTGGCAAGCACACATTTACACACACAATCATACCACTGACACACACACATATACACACACACAATCACTGCACTGACTCACACATACAATCACTGCACTGACACACATACATTTATACACATACAATTACTGCACTGACAAACACACATATACACTCACAATCACTGCACTGACACACACACATATACACACACACACAATCACTGCACTGACACACATACATTTATACACATACAATTACTGCACTGACACACACATATATACACACGCAATCAATGCACTAACACACACACATTTAAACACACAATCACTGCACTAACAAACACACACACATATACACACACAATCACTGCACTGACAAACAACACACATATACACACACAATCACTGCACTGACACACACACATATACACACACAATCACTGGACTGACAATAAGCACACATATACACATACGATCACGGCACTGACACACACATATATACACACGCAATCAATGCACTGACACACACACATTTAAACACACAATCAATGCACTGACAAACACACACACATATACACACACAATCACTGCACTGACATACACACATATACACACACAATAACTGCACTGACACACACACATTTAAACACACAATCACTGCACTACCAAACACACACACAGAAACACACACAATCACTGCACTGACAAACAACACACATATACACACACAATCACTGCACTGACAAACAACACACACAAACACACAATCACTGCACTGACGCACACACTTTTAAACACACAATCACTGCACTAACAAACACACATATACACCCACAATCACTGCACTGGCACACACACATATACACAAAATCACTGCATGACACACACACATATACACACACAATCACTGCACTGACACACACACATACACATATACACACAAAAACACTGCACTGACACTCACAATCACTGCACTGAAAAACACATATATATACACAATCACTGCACTGACACACACATATACACACACAATCACTTCACTGACTCATGCACATTTACGCACACAATCACTGCACCAACAAACACACACACATTTCCACACACAATCACTGCACTGACAATCAGCACCCATATTCACACACATCACGGCACTGACACACACATATATACACACACAATCACTGCACTGACAAACAACACACACAAACACACAATCACTGCACTGACGCACACACTTTTAAACACACAATCACTGCACTAACAAACACACATATACACCCACAATCACTGCACTGGCACACACACATATACACAAAATCACTGCATGACACACACACATATACACACACAATCACTGCACTGACACACACACATACACATATACACACAAAAACACTGCACTGACACTCACAATCACTGCACTGAAAAACACATATATATACACAATCACTGCACTGACACACACATATACACACACAATCACTTCACTGACTCATGCACATTTACGCACACAATCACTGCACCAACAAACACACACACATTTCCACACACAATCACTGCACTGACAATCAGCACCCATATTCACACACATCACGGCACTGACACACACATATATACACACACAATCAATGCACTGACACACACACATAGACGCACACAATCACTGCACTGACAAACACACATATACACACACAATCACTGCACTGACAATGCACATATACACACACAATCACTGCACTGATACACACATATACACACACAATCACCGCACTGACCCACACATATACACACACAATCTCTGCACTGACACACACACATATTCACACACAATCACTGCGCTGACAAACACACATTTACACACACAATCATACCACTGACACACACACATATACACACACACAATCACTGCACTGACTCACACATACACACACACACAATCACTGCACTGACACACATACATTTATACACATACAATTACTGCACTGACAAACACACATATACACTCACAATCACTGCACTGACACACACACATATACACACACAATCACTGCACTGACAAACACAGATATACACACACAATCACTGCATTGACACACTCACGTATACACACAAACAATCAATGCACTGACACACACATATAGACGCACACAATCACTGCACTGACAAACACACATATACACACACAATCACTGCACTGCACACAAACACATATACACACTCGATCGCTGCATTGACACATACGTGTATACACACACACAATCCCTGCACTGACACACACACAAACGTACACACACAATCACTGCACTGAAAAACACACACATTTACACAAACAAAATCTGCAACTTCAAACACACACACATATACACACAATCACTGGACTGACAATCAGCACACATATACACACACAATCACGGCAATGACACACACATATATACACACACAATCAATGCACTAACACACACACATTTAAACACACAATCACTGCACTAACAAACACACACACATATACACACACAATCACTGCACTGACATACACACATATACACACACATCACTGCACTGACAATAAACACACACGTACACACACAATCACTGCACTGACACACACACATATATACACACAATCACTGGACTGACAAACAGCACACATATACACACACGATCACGGCACTGACACACACATATATACACACGCAATCAATGCACTGACACACACACATTTAAACACACAATCAATGCACTGACAAACACACACACATATACACACTCAATCACTGCACTGACATACACACATATACACACACAATAACTGCACTGACACACACACATTTAAACACACAATCACTGCACTACCAAACACACACACAGAAACACACACAATCACTGCACTGACAAACAACACACATATACACACACAATCACTGCACTGACAAACAACACACACAAACACACAATCACTGCACTGACGCACACACTTTTAAACACACAATCACTGCACTAACAAACACACATATACACCCACAATCACTGCACTGGCACACACACATATACACAAAATCACTGCACTGACACACACACATATACACACACAATCACTGCACTGACACACATATACACACAAAAACGCTGCACTGACACTCACAATCACTGCACTGACAAACACACATATATACACACACAATCACTGCACTGACAATGCACATATACACACACAATCACTGCACTGATACACACATATACACACACAATCACCGCACTGACCCACACATATACACACACAATCACTGCACTGACACACACACATATTCACACACAATCACTGCGCTGGCAAGCACACATTTACACACACAATCATACCACTGACACACACACATATACACACACACAATCACTGCACTGACTCACACATACACACACACACAATCACTGCACTGACACACATACATTTATACACATACAATTACTGCACTGACAAACACACATATACACTCACAATCACTGCACTGACACACACACATATACACACACACACAATCACTGCACTGACACACATACATTTATACACATACAATTACTGCACTGACACACACATATATACACACGCAATCAATGCACTAACACACACACATTTAAACACACAATCACTGCACCAACAAACACACACACATTTCCACACACAATCACTGCACTGACAATCAGCACCCATATTCACACACATCACGGCACTGACACACACATATATACACACACAATCAATGCACTGACACACACACATAGACGCACACAATCACTGCACTGACAAACACACATATACACTCACAATCACTGCACTGACACACACACATATACACACACAATCACTGCACTGACAAACACAGATATACACACACAATCACTGCATTGACACACTCACGTATACACACAAACAATCAATGCACTGACACACACATATAGACGCACACAATCACTGCACTGACAAACACACATATACACACACAATCACTGCACTGCACACAAACACATATACACACTCGATCGCTGCATTGACACATACGTGTATACACACACACAATCCCTGCACTGACACACACACAAACGTACACACACAATCACTGCACTGAAAAACACACACATTTACACAAACAAAATCTGCAACTTCAAACACACACACATATACACACAATCACTGGACTGACAATCAGCACACATATACACACACAATCACGGCAATGACACACACATATATACACACACAATCAATGCACTAACACACACACATTTAAACACACAATCACTGCACTAACAAACACACACACATATACACACACAATCACTGCACTGACATACACACATATACACACACATCACTGCACTGACAATAAACACACACGTACACACACAATCACTGCACTGACACACACACATATATACACACAATCACTGGACTGACAAACAGCACACATATACACACACGATCACGGCACTGACACACACATATATACACACGCAATCAATGCACTGACACACACACATTTAAACACACAATCAATGCACTGACAAACACACACACATATACACACTCAATCACTGCACTGACATACACACATATACACACACAATAACTGCACTGACACACACACATTTAAACACACAATCACTGCACTACCAAACACACACACAGAAACACACACAATCACTGCACTGACAAACAACACACATATACACACACAATCACTGCACTGACAAACAACACACACAAACACACAATCACTGCACTGACGCACACACTTTTAAACACACAATCACTGCACTAACAAACACACATATACACCCACAATCACTGCACTGGCACACACACATATACACAAAATCACTGCACTGACACACACACATATACACACACAATCACTGCACTGACACACATATACACACAAAAACGCTGCACTGACACTCACAATCACTGCACTGACAAACACACATATATACACACACAATCACTGCACTGACAATGCACATATACACACACAATCACTGCACTGATACACACATATACACACACAATCACCGCACTGACCCACACATATACACACACAATCACTGCACTGACACACACACATATTCACACACAATCACTGCGCTGGCAAGCACACATTTACACACACAATCATACCACTGACACACACACATATACACACACACAATCACTGCACTGACTCACACATACACACACACACAATCACTGCACTGACACACATACATTTATACACATACAATTACTGCACTGACAAACACACATATACACTCACAATCACTGCACTGACACACACACATATACACACACACACAATCACTGCACTGACACACATACATTTATACACATACAATTACTGCACTGACACACACATATATACACACGCAATCAATGCACTAACACACACACATTTAAACACACAATCACTGCACCAACAAACACACACACATTTCCACACACAATCACTGCACTGACAATCAGCACCCATATTCACACACATCACGGCACTGACGCACACATATATACACACACAATCAATGCACTGACACACACACATAGACGCACACAATCACTGCACTGACAAACACACATATACACACACAATCACTGCACTGACAATGCACATATACACACACAATCACTGCACTGATACACACATATACACACACAATCACCGCACTGACCCACACATATACACACACAATCTCTGCACTGACACACACACATATTCACACACAATCACTGCGCTGACAAACACACATTTACACACACAATCATACCACTGACACACACACATATACACACACACAATCACTGCACTGACTCACACATACACACACACACAATCACTGCACTGACACACATACATTTATACACATACAATTACTGCACTGACAAACACACATATACACTCACAATCACTGCACTGACACACACACATATACACACACAATCACTGCACTGACAAACACAGATATACACACACAATCACTGCATTGACACACTCACGTATACACACAAACAATCAATGCACTGACACACACATATAGACGCACACAATCACTGCACTGACAAACACACATATACACACACAATCACTGCACTGCACACAAACACATATACACACTCGATCGCTGCATTGACACATACGTGTATACACCCACACAATCCCTGCACTGACACACACACAAACGTACACACACAATCACTGCACTGAAAAACACACACATTTACACAAACAAAATCTGCAACTTCAAACACACACACATATACACACAATCACTGGACTAACAATCAGCACACATATACACACACAATCACGGCAATGACACACACATATATACACACACAATCAATGCACTAACACACACACATTTAAACACACAATCACTGCACTAACAAACACACACACATATACACACACAATCACTGCACTGACATACACACATATACACACACATCACTGCACTGACAATAAACACACACGTACACACACAATCACTGCACTGACACACACACATATATACACACAATCACTGGACTGACAAACAGCACACATATACACACACGATCACGGCACTGACACACACATATATACACACGCAATCAATGCACTGACACACACACATTTAAACACACAATCAATGCACTGACAAACACACACACATATACACACTCAATCACTGCACTGACATACACACATATACACACACAATAACTGCACTGACACACACACATTTAAACACACAATCACTGCACTACCAAACACACACACAGAAACACACACAATCACTGCACTGACAAACAACACACATATACACACACAATCACTGCACTGACAAACAACACACACAAACACACAATCACTGCACTGACGCACACACTTTTAAACACACAATCACTGCACTAACAAACACACATATACACCCACAATCACTGCACTGGCACACACACATATACACAAAATCACTGCACTGACACACACACATATACACACACAATCACTGCACTGACACACATATACACACAAAAACGCTGCACTGACACTCACAATCACTGCACTGACAAACACACATATATACACACACAATCACTGCACTGACAATGCACATATACACACACAATCACTGCACTGATACACACATATACACACACAATCACCGCACTGACCCACACATATACACACACAATCACTGCACTGACACACACACATATTCACACACAATCACTGCGCTGGCAAGCACACATTTACACACACAATCATACCACTGACACACACACATATACACACACACAATCACTGCACTGACTCACACATACACACACACACAATCACTGCACTGACACACATACATTTATACACATACAATTACTGCACTGACAAACACACATATACACTCACAATCACTGCACTGACACACACACATATACACACACACACAATCACTGCACTGACACACATACATTTATACACATACAATTACTGCACTGACACACACATATATACACACGCAATCAATGCACTAACACACACACATTTAAACACACAATCACTGCACTAACAAACACACACACATATACACACACAATCACTGCACTGACAAACAACACACATATACACACACAATCACTGCACTGACACACACACATATACACACACAATCACTGGACTGACAATAAGCACACATATACACATACGATCACGGCACTGACACACACATATATACACACGCAATCAATGCACTGACACACACACATTTAAACACACAATCAATGCACTGACAAACACACACACATATACACACACAATCACTGCACTGACATACACACATATACACACACAATAACTGCACTGACACACACACATTTAAACACACAATCACTGCACTACCAAACACACACACAGAAACACACACAATCACTGCACTGACAAACAACACACATATACACACACAATCACTGCACTGACAAACAACACACACAAACACACAATCACTGCACTGACGCACACACTTTTAAACACACAATCACTGCACTAACAAACACACATATACACCCACAATCACTGCACTGGCACACACACATATACACAAAATCACTGCATGACACACACACATATACACACACAATCACTGCACTGACACACACACATACACATATACACACAAAAACACTGCACTGACACTCACAATCACTGCACTGAAAAACACATATATATACACAATCACTGCACTGACACACACATATACACACACAATCACTTCACTGACTCATGCACATTTACGCACACAATCACTGCACCAACAAACACACACACATTTCCACACACAATCACTGCACTGACAATCAGCACCCATATTCACACACATCACGGCACTGACACACACATATATACACACACAATCACTGCACTGACAAACAACACACACAAACACACAATCACTGCACTGACGCACACACTTTTAAACACACAATCACTGCACTAACAAACACACATATACACCCACAATCACTGCACTGGCACACACACATATACACAAAATCACTGCATGACACACACACATATACACACACAATCACTGCACTGACACACACACATACACATATACACACAAAAACACTGCACTGACACTCACAATCACTGCACTGAAAAACACATATATATACACAATCACTGCACTGACACACACATATACACACACAATCACTTCACTGACTCATGCACATTTACGCACACAATCACTGCACCAACAAACACACACACATTTCCACACACAATCACTGCACTGACAATCAGCACCCATATTCACACACATCACGGCACTGACACACACATATATACACACACAATCAATGCACTGACACACACACATAGACGCACACAATCACTGCACTGACAAACACACATATACACACACAATCACTGCACTGACAATGCACATATACACACACAATCACTGCACTGATACACACATATACACACACAATCACCGCACTGACCCACACATATACACACACAATCTCTGCACTGACACACACACATATTCACACACAATCACTGCGCTGACAAACACACATTTACACACACAATCATACCACTGACACACACACATATACACACACACAATCACTGCACTGACTCACACATACACACACACACAATCACTGCACTGACACACATACATTTATACACATACAATTACTGCACTGACAAACACACATATACACTCACAATCACTGCACTGACACACACACATATACACACACAATCACTGCACTGACAAACACAGATATACACACACAATCACTGCATTGACACACTCACGTATACACACAAACAATCAATGCACTGACACACACATATAGACGCACACAATCACTGCACTGACAAACACACATATACACACACAATCACTGCACTGCACACAAACACATATACACACTCGATCGCTGCATTGACACATACGTGTATACACACACACAATCCCTGCACTGACACACACACAAACGTACACACACAATCACTGCACTGAAAAACACACACATTTACACAAACAAAATCTGCAACTTCAAACACACACACATATACACACAATCACTGGACTGACAATCAGCACACATATACACACACAATCACGGCAATGACACACACATATATACACACACAATCAATGCACTAACACACACACATTTAAACACACAATCACTGCACTAACAAACACACACACATATACACACACAATCACTGCACTGACATACACACATATACACACACATCACTGCACTGACAATAAACACACACGTACACACACAATCACTGCACTGACACACACACATATATACACACAATCACTGGACTGACAAACAGCACACATATACACACACGATCACGGCACTGACACACACATATATACACACGCAATCAATGCACTGACACACACACATTTAAACACACAATCAATGCACTGACAAACACACACACATATACACACTCAATCACTGCACTGACATACACACATATACACACACAATAACTGCACTGACACACACACATTTAAACACACAATCACTGCACTACCAAACACACACACAGAAACACACACAATCACTGCACTGACAAACAACACACATATACACACACAATCACTGCACTGACAAACAACACACACAAACACACAATCACTGCACTGACGCACACACTTTTAAACACACAATCACTGCACTAACAAACACACATATACACCCACAATCACTGCACTGGCACACACACATATACACAAAATCACTGCACTGACACACACACATATACACACACAATCACTGCACTGACACACATATACACACAAAAACGCTGCACTGACACTCACAATCACTGCACTGACAAACACACATATATACACACACAATCACTGCACTGACAATGCACATATACACACACAATCACTGCACTGATACACACATATACACACACAATCACCGCACTGACCCACACATATACACACACAATCACTGCACTGACACACACACATATTCACACACAATCACTGCGCTGGCAAGCACACATTTACACACACAATCATACCACTGACACACACACATATACACACACACAATCACTGCACTGACTCACACATACACACACACACAATCACTGCACTGACACACATACATTTATACACATACAATTACTGCACTGACAAACACACATATACACTCACAATCACTGCACTGACACACACACATATACACACACACACAATCACTGCACTGACACACATACATTTATACACATACAATTACTGCACTGACACACACATATATACACACGCAATCAATGCACTAACACACACACATTTAAACACACAATCACTGCACCAACAAACACACACACATTTCCACACACAATCACTGCACTGACAATCAGCACCCATATTCACACACATCACGGCACTGACACACACATATATACACACACAATCAATGCACTGACACACACACATAGACGCACACAATCACTGCACTGACAAACACACATATACACACACAATCACTGCACTGACAATGCACATATACACACACAATCACTGCACTGATACACACATATACACACACAATCACCGCACTGACCCACACATATACACACACAATCTCTGCACTGACACACACACATATTCACACACAATCACTGCGCTGACAAACACACATTTACACACACAATCATACCACTGACACACACACATATACACACACACAATCACTGCACTGACTCACACATACACACACACACAATCACTGCACTGACACACATACATTTATACACATACAATTACTGCACTGACAAACACACATATACACTCACAATCACTGCACTGACACACACACATATACACACACAATCACTGCACTGACAAACACAGATATACACACACAATCACTGCATTGACACACTCACGTATACACACAAACAATCAATGCACTGACACACACATATAGACGCACACAATCACTGCACTGACAAACACACATATACACACACAATCACTGCACTGCACACAAACACATATACACACTCGATCGCTGCATTGACACATACGTGTATACACACACACAATCCCTGCACTGACACACACACAAACGTACACACACAATCACTGCACTGAAAAACACACACATTTACACAAACAAAATCTGCAACTTCAAACACACACACATATACACACAATCACTGGACTGACAATCAGCACACATATACACACACAATCACGGCAATGACACACACATATATACACACACAATCAATGCACTAACACACACACATTTAAACACACAATCACTGCACTAACAAACACACACACATATACACACACAATCACTGCACTGACATACACACATATACACACACATCACTGCACTGACAATAAACACACACGTACACACACAATCACTGCACTGACACACACACATATATACACACAATCACTGGACTGACAAACAGCACACATATACACACACGATCACGGCACTGACACACACATATATACACACGCAATCAATGCACTGACACACACACATTTAAACACACAATCAATGCACTGACAAACACACACACATATACACACTCAATCACTGCACTGACATACACACATATACACACACAATAACTGCACTGACACACACACATTTAAACACACAATCACTGCACTACCAAACACACACACAGAAACACACACAATCACTGCACTGACAAACAACACACATATACACACACAATCACTGCACTGACAAACAACACACACAAACACACAATCACTGCACTGACGCACACACTTTTAAACACACAATCACTGCACTAACAAACACACATATACACCCACAATCACTGCACTGGCACACACACATATACACAAAATCACTGCACTGACACACACACATATACACACACAATCACTGCACTGACACACATATACACACAAAAACGCTGCACTGACACTCACAATCACTGCACTGACAAACACACATATATACACACACAATCACTGCACTGACAATGCACATATACACACACAATCACTGCACTGATACACACATATACACACACAATCACCGCACTGACCCACACATATACACACACAATCACTGCACTGACACACACACATATTCACACACAATCACTGCGCTGGCAAGCACACATTTACACACACAATCATACCACTGACACACACACATATACACACACACAATCACTGCACTGACTCACACATACACACACACACAATCACTGCACTGACACACATACATTTATACACATACAATTACTGCACTGACAAACACACATATACACTCACAATCACTGCACTGACACACACACATATACACACACACACAATCACTGCACTGACACACATACATTTATACACATACAATTACTGCACTGACACACACATATATACACACGCAATCAATGCACTAACACACACACATTTAAACACACAATCACTGCACTAACAAACACACACACATATACACACACAATCACTGCACTGACAAACAACACACATATACACACACAATCACTGCACTGACACACACACATATACACACACAATCACTGCACTGACAAACAACACACATATACACACACAATCACTGCACTGACACACACACATATACACACACAATCACTGGACTGACAATAAGCACACATATACACATACGATCACGGCACTGACACACACATATATACACACGCAATCAATGCACTGACACACACACATTTAAACACACAATCAATGCACTGACAAACACACACACATATACACACACAATCACTGCACTGACATACACACATATACACACACAATAACTGCACTGACACACACACATTTAAACACACAATCACTGCACTACCAAACACACACACAGAAACACACACAATCACTGCACTGACAAACAACACACATATACACACACAATCACTGCACTGACAAACAACACACACAAACACACAATCACTGCACTGACGCACACACATTTAAACACACAATCACTGCACTACCAAACACACACACAGAAACACACACAATCACTGCACTGACAAACAACACACATATACACACACAATCACTGCACTGACAAACAACACACACAAACACACAATCACTGCACTGACGCACACACTTTTAAACACACAATCACTGCACTAACAAACACACATATACACCCACAATCACTGCACTGGCACACACACATATACACAAAATCACTGCATGACACACACACATATACACACACAATCACTGCACTGACACACACACATACACATATACACACAAAAACACTGCACTGACACTCACAATCACTGCACTGAAAAACACATATATATACACAATCACTGCACTGACACACACATATACACACACAATCACTTCACTGACTCATGCACATTTACGCACACAATCACTGCACCAACAAACACACACACATTTCCACACACAATCACTGCACTGACAATCAGCACCCATATTCACACACATCACGGCACTGACACACACATATATACACACACAATCACTGCACTGACAAACAACACACACAAACACACAATCACTGCACTGACGCACACACTTTTAAACACACAATCACTGCACTAACAAACACACATATACACCCACAATCACTGCACTGGCACACACACATATACACAAAATCACTGCATGACACACACACATATACACACACAATCACTGCACTGACACACACACATACACATATACACACAAAAACACTGCACTGACACTCACAATCACTGCACTGAAAAACACATATATATACACAATCACTGCACTGACACACACATATACACACACAATCACTTCACTGACTCATGCACATTTACGCACACAATCACTGCACCAACAAACACACACACATTTCCACACACAATCACTGCACTGACAATCAGCACCCATATTCACACACATCACGGCACTGACACACACATATATACACACACAATCAATGCACTGACACACACACATAGACGCACACAATCACTGCACTGACAAACACACATATACACACACAATCACTGCACTGACAATGCACATATACACACACAATCACTGCACTGATACACACATATACACACACAATCACCGCACTGACCCACACATATACACACACAATCTCTGCACTGACACACACACATATTCACACACAATCACTGCGCTGACAAACACACATTTACACACACAATCATACCACTGACACACACACATATACACACACACAATCACTGCACTGACTCACACATACACACACACACAATCACTGCACTGACACACATACATTTATACACATACAATTACTGCACTGACAAACACACATATACACTCACAATCACTGCACTGACACACACACATATACACACACAATCACTGCACTGACAAACACAGATATACACACACAATCACTGCATTGACACACTCACGTATACACACAAACAATCAATGCACTGACACACACATATAGACGCACACAATCACTGCACTGACAAACACACATATACACACACAATCACTGCACTGCACACAAACACATATACACACTCGATCGCTGCATTGACACATACGTGTATACACACACACAATCCCTGCACTGACACACACACAAACGTACACACACAATCACTGCACTGAAAAACACACACATTTACACAAACAAAATCTGCAACTTCAAACACACACACATATACACACAATCACTGGACTGACAATCAGCACACATATACACACACAATCACGGCAATGACACACACATATATACACACACAATCAATGCACTAACACACACACATTTAAACACACAATCACTGCACTAACAAACACACACACATATACACACACAATCACTGCACTGACATACACACATATACACACACATCACTGCACTGACAATAAACACACACGTACACACACAATCACTGCACTGACACACACACATATATACACACAATCACTGGACTGACAAACAGCACACATATACACACACGATCACGGCACTGACACACACATATATACACACGCAATCAATGCACTGACACACACACATTTAAACACACAATCAATGCACTGACAAACACACACACATATACACACTCAATCACGGCACTGACACACACATATATACACACGCAATCAATGCACTGACACACACACATTTAAACACACAATCACTGCACTGACAAACAACACACATATACACACACAATCACTGCACTGACAAACAACACACACAAACACACAATCACTGCACTGACGCACACACTTTTAAACACACAATCACTGCACTAACAAACACACATATACACCCACAATCACTGCACTGGCACACACACATATACACAAAATCACTGCACTGACACACACACATATACACACACAATCACTGCACTGACACACATATACACACAAAAACGCTGCACTGACACTCACAATCACTGCACTGACAAACACACATATATACACACACAATCACTGCACTGACAATGCACATATACACACACAATCACTGCACTGATACACACATATACACACACAATCACCGCACTGACCCACACATATACACACACAATCACTGCACTGACACACACACATATTCACACACAATCACTGCGCTGGCAAGCACACATTTACACACACAATCATACCACTGACACACACACATATACACACACACAATCACTGCACTGACTCACACATACACACACACACAATCACTGCACTGACACACATACATTTATACACATACAATTACTGCACTGACAAACACACATATACACTCACAATCACTGCACTGACACACACACATATACACACACACACAATCACTGCACTGACACACATACATTTATACACATACAATTACTGCACTGACACACACATATATACACACGCAATCAATGCACTAACACACACACATTTAAACACACAATCACTGCACTAACAAACACACACACATATACACACACAATCACTGCACTGACAAACAACACACATATACACACACAATCACTGCACTGACACACACACATATACACACACAATCACTGGACTGACAATAAGCACACATATACACATACGATCACGGCACTGACACACACATATATACACACGCAATCAATGCACTGACACACACACATTTAAACACACAATCAATGCACTGACAAACACACACACATATACACACACAATCACTGCACTGACATACACACATATACACACACAATAACTGCACTGACACACACACATTTAAACACACAATCACTGCACTACCAAACACACACACAGAAACACACACAATCACTGCACTGACAAACAACACACATATACACACACAATCACTGCACTGACAAACAACACACACAAACACACAATCACTGCACTGACGCACACACTTTTAAACACACAATCACTGCACTAACAAACACACATATACACCCACAATCACTGCACTGGCACACACACATATACACAAAATCACTGCATGACACACACACATATACACACACAATCACTGCACTGACACACACACATACACATATACACACAAAAACACTGCACTGACACTCACAATCACTGCACTGAAAAACACATATATATACACAATCACTGCACTGACACACACATATACACACACAATCACTTCACTGACTCATGCACATTTACGCACACAATCACTGCACCAACAAACACACACACATTTCCACACACAATCACTGCACTGACAATCAGCACCCATATTCACACACATCACGGCACTGACACACACATATATACACACACAATCACTGCACTGACAAACAACACACACAAACACACAATCACTGCACTGACGCACACACTTTTAAACACACAATCACTGCACTAACAAACACACATATACACCCACAATCACTGCACTGGCACACACACATATACACAAAATCACTGCATGACACACACACATATACACACACAATCACTGCACTGACACACACACATACACATATACACACAAAAACACTGCACTGACACTCACAATCACTGCACTGAAAAACACATATATATACACAATCACTGCACTGACACACACATATACACACACAATCACTTCACTGACTCATGCACATTTACGCACACAATCACTGCACCAACAAACACACACACATTTCCACACACAATCACTGCACTGACAATCAGCACCCATATTCACACACATCACGGCACTGACACACACATATATACACACACAATCAATGCACTGACACACACACATAGACGCACACAATCACTGCACTGACAAACACACATATACACACACAATCACTGCACTGACAATGCACATATACACACACAATCACTGCACTGATACACACATATACACACACAATCACCGCACTGACCCACACATATACACACACAATCTCTGCACTGACACACACACATATTCACACACAATCACTGCGCTGACAAACACACATTTACACACACAATCATACCACTGACACACACACATATACACACACACAATCACTGCACTGACTCACACATACACACACACACAATCACTGCACTGACACACATACATTTATACACATACAATTACTGCACTGACAAACACACATATACACTCACAATCACTGCACTGACACACACACATATACACACACAATCACTGCACTGACAAACACAGATATACACACACAATCACTGCATTGACACACTCACGTATACACACAAACAATCAATGCACTGACACACACATATAGACGCACACAATCACTGCACTGACAAACACACATATACACACACAATCACTGCACTGCACACAAACACATATACACACTCGATCGCTGCATTGACACATACGTGTATACACACACACAATCCCTGCACTGACACACACACAAACGTACACACACAATCACTGCACTGAAAAACACACACATTTACACAAACAAAATCTGCAACTTCAAACACACACACATATACACACAATCACTGGACTGACAATCAGCACACATATACACACACAATCACGGCAATGACACACACATATATACACACACAATCAATGCACTAACACACACACATTTAAACACACAATCACTGCACTAACAAACACACACACATATACACACACAATCACTGCACTGACATACACACATATACACACACATCACTGCACTGACAATAAACACACACGTACACACACAATCACTGCACTGACACACACACATATATACACACAATCACTGGACTGACAAACAGCACACATATACACACACGATCACGGCACTGACACACACATATATACACACGCAATCAATGCACTGACACACACACATTTAAACACACAATCAATGCACTGACAAACACACACACATATACACACTCAATCACTGCACTGACATACACACATATACACACACAATAACTGCACTGACACACACACATTTAAACACACAATCACTGCACTACCAAACACACACACAGAAACACACACAATCACTGCACTGACAAACAACACACATATACACACACAATCACTGCACTGACAAACAACACACACAAACACACAATCACTGCACTGACGCACACACTTTTAAACACACAATCACTGCACTAACAAACACACATATACACCCACAATCACTGCACTGGCACACACACATATACACAAAATCACTGCACTGACACACACACATATACACACACAATCACTGCACTGACACACATATACACACAAAAACGCTGCACTGACACTCACAATCACTGCACTGACAAACACACATATATACACACACAATCACTGCACTGACAATGCACATATACACACACAATCACTGCACTGATACACACATATACACACACAATCACCGCACTGACCCACACATATACACACACAATCACTGCACTGACACACACACATATTCACACACAATCACTGCGCTGGCAAGCACACATTTACACACACAATCATACCACTGACACACACACATATACACACACACAATCACTGCACTGACTCACACATACACACACACACAATCACTGCACTGACACACATACATTTATACACATACAATTACTGCACTGACAAACACACATATACACTCACAATCACTGCACTGACACACACACATATACACACACACACAATCACTGCACTGACACACATACATTTATACACATACAATTACTTCACTGACACACACATATATACACACGCAATCAATGCACTAACACACACACATTTAAACACACAATCACTGCACTAACAAACACACACACATATACACACACAATCACTGCACTGACAAACAACACACATATACACACACAATCACTGCACTGACACACACACATATACACACACAATCACTGGACTGACAATAAGCACACATATACACATACGATCACGGCACTGACACACACATATATACACACGCAATCAATGCACTGACACACACACATTTAAACACACAATCAATGCACTGACAAACACACACACATATACACACACAATCACTGCACTGACATACACACATATACACACACAATAACTGCACTGACACACACACATTTAAACACACAATCACTGCACTACCAAACACACACACAGAAACACACACAATCACTGCACTGACAAACAACACACATATACACACACAATCACTGCACTGACAAACAACACACACAAACACACAATCACTGCACTGACGCACACACTTTTAAACACACAATCACTGCACTAACAAACACACATATACACCCACAATCACTGCACTGGCACACACACATATACACAAAATCACTGCATGACACACACACATATACACACACAATCACTGCACTGACACACACACATACACATATACACACAAAAACACTGCACTGACACTCACAATCACTGCACTGAAAAACACATATATATACACAATCACTGCACTGACACACACATATACACACACAATCACTTCACTGACTCATGCACATTTACGCACACAATCACTGCACCAACAAACACACACACATTTCCACACACAATCACTGCACTGACAATCAGCACCCATATTCACACACATCACGGCACTGACACACACATATATACACACACAATCACTGCACTGACACACACACATTTAAACACACAATCACTGCACTAACAAACACACACACATATACACACACAATCACTGCACTGACAAAGAACACACATATACATACACAATCACTGCACTGACACACACACATATACACACACAATCCCTGCACTGACACACGTACACTCACAATCACTGCACTGACACACACACATTTACGCACACAATCACTGCACCAACAAACACACACACATATACACACACAATGACTGCACTGACAATCAGCACACATATACACACACAATCACAGCACTGACACACACATATATACACACACAATCACTGCACTGACACACACACATTTAAACACACAATCACTGCACTAACAAACACACACACATATACACACACAATCACTTCACTGACAAACAATGCACATTTACACACACAATCACTGCACTGACAAACAACACACACATACACACACAATCACTGCACTGACACACACACATTTAAACACAGAATCACCGCACTAACAAACACACATATACACACACAATCACTGCACTGATACACACACATATACTCACACAATCACTGCACTGACACACACACATATACACACACAATCACTGCAAATACACACACACATTTAAACGCACAATCACTGCACTGACACACACACACATACACACACAATCACTGCACTGACACACACATATATACACACTATCACTGCACTGACACACACACATTTACACACACCCAATCACTGCACTGACACACACACATATACAAACTCAATCACTGCACTGACAAACACACGTATATACACACACAATCACTGCACTGACAATGCACATATACACACACAATCACTGCACTGATACACACATATACACAAACAATCACCGCACTGACCCACATATATACACACACAATCACTGCACTGACACACACACATATTCACACACAATCACTGCGCTGACAAACACACATTTACACACATAATCATACCACTTACACACACGCATATACACACACACAATCACTGCACTGACTCACACATATACACACACACAATCACTGCACTGACACACATACATTTATACACATACAATTATTGCACTGACAAACACACATATACACTCACAATCACTGCACTGACACACACACATATACACACACACACAATCACTGCACTGACACACATACATTTATACACATACAATTACTGCACTGACAAACACACATATACACTCACAATCACTGCACTGACACACACACATATACACACACAATCACTGCACTGACAAACACAGATATACACACACAATCACTGCATTGACACACTCACGTATACACACAAACAATCAATGCACTGACACACACACATAGACGCACACAATCACTGCACTGACAAACACACATATACACACACAATCACTGCACTGACAATGCACATATACACACACAATCACTGCACTGATACACACATATACACACACAATCACCGCACTGACCCACACATATACACACACAATCACTGCACTGACACACACACATATTCACACACAATCACTGCGCTGGCAAGCACACATTTACACACACAATCATACCACTGACACACACACATATACACACACACAATCACTGCACTGACTCACACATACACACACACACACAATCACTGCACTGACACACATACATTTATACACATACAATTACTGCACTGACAAACACACATATACACTCACAATCACTGCACTGACACACACACATATACACACACACACAATCACTGCACTGACACACATACATTTATACACATACAATTACTGCACTGACACACACATATATACACACGCAATCAATGCACTAACACACACACATTTAAACACACAATCACTGCACTAACAAACACACACACATATACACACACAATCACTGCACTGACAAACAACACACATATACACACACAATCACTGCACTGACACACACACGCACACACAATCACTGCACTGACACACACACATTTAAACACACAATCACTGCACTAACAAACAGACACACATATACACACACAATAGCTGCACTGGCAAACAACACACACAATCACTGCACTTACACATACACGTTTAAACACACAATCCCTGCACTGACACACACAAATATACACACACAATCACTGCACTGACAAACACACATATATACACACACACAGTCACTGCACTGACAATGCACATATACACACACAATCACTGCACTGATACACACATATACACACACAATCACCGCACTGACCCACACATATACACACACAATCTCTGCACTGACACACACACATATTCACACACAATCACTGCGCTGACAAACACACATTTACACACACAATCATACCACTGACACACACACATATACACACACACAATCACTGCACTGACTCACACATACACACACACACAATCACTGCACTGACACACACACATATACACTCACAATCACTGCACTGACACACACACATATACACACACACATTTACACACACCCAATCACTGCACTGACACACACACATATACAAACTCAATCACTGCACTGACAAACACACGTATATACACACACAATCACTGCACTGACAATGCACATATACACACACAATCACTGCACTGATACACACATATACACAAACAATCACCGCACTGACCCACATATATACACACACAATCACTGCACTGACACACACACATATTCACACACAATCACTGCGCTGACAAACACACATTTACACACATAATCATACCACTTACACACACGCATATACACACACACAATCACTGCACTGACTCACACATATACACACACACAATCACTGCACTGACACACATACATTTATACACATACAATTATTGCACTGACAAACACACATATACACTCACAATCACTGCACTGACACACACACATATACACACACACACAATCACTGCACTGACACACATACATTTATACACATACAATTACTGCACTGACAAACACACATATACACTCACAATCACTGCACTGACACACACACATATACACACACAATCACTGCACTGACAAACACAGATATACACACACAATCACTGCATTGACACACTCACGTATACACACAAACAATCAATGCACTGACACACACACATAGACGCACACAATCACTGCACTGACAAACACACATATACACACACAATCACTGCACTGACAATGCACATATACACACACAATCACTGCACTGATACACACATATACACACACAATCACCGCACTGACCCACACATATACACACACAATCACTGCACTGACACACACACATATTCACACACAATCACTGCGCTGGCAAGCACACATTTACACACACAATCATACCACTGACACACACACATATACACACACACAATCACTGCACTGACTCACACATACACACACACACACAATCACTGCACTGACACACATACATTTATACACATACAATTACTGCACTGACAAACACACATATACACTCACAATCACTGCACTGACACACACACATATACACACACACACAATCACTGCACTGACACACATACATTTATACACATACAATTACTGCACTGACACACACATATATACACACGCAATCAATGCACTAACACACACACATTTAAACACACAATCACTGCACTAACAAACACACACACATATACACACACAATCACTGCACTGACAAACAACACACATATACACACACAATCACTGCACTGACACACACACGCACACACAATCACTGCACTGACACACACACATTTAAACACACAATCACTGCACTAACAAACAGACACACATATACACACACAATAGCTGCACTGGCAAACAACACACACAATCACTGCACTTACACATACACGTTTAAACACACAATCCCTGCACTGACACACACAAATATACACACACAATCACTGCACTGACAAACACACATATATACACACACACAGTCACTGCACTGACAATGCACATATACACACACAATCACTGCACTGATACACACATATACACACACAATCACCGCACTGACCCACACATATACACACACAATCTCTGCACTGACACACACACATATTCACACACAATCACTGCGCTGACAAACACACATTTACACACACAATCATACCACTGACACACACACATATACACACACACAATCACTGCACTGACTCACACATACACACACACACAATCACTGCACTGACACACATACATTTATACACATACAATTACTGCACTGACAAACACACATATACACTCACAATCACTGCACTGACACACACACATATACACACACACACAATCACTGCACTGACACACATACATTTATACACATACAATTACTGCACTGACAAACACACATATACACTCACAATCACTGCACTGACACACACACATATACACACACAATCACTGCACTGACAAACACAGATATACACACACAATCACTGCATTGACACACTCACGTATACACACAAACAATCAATGCACTGACACACACATATACACTCACAATCACTGCACTGACACACACACATTTAAACACACAATCACTGCACTGACAAACACAGATATACACACACAATCACTGCATTGACACACTCACGTATACACACAAACAATCAATGCACTGACACACACACATATACACAAACAATCACTGCACTGACACACACAGATACACATATACACACAAAAACGCTGCACTGACACTCACAATCACTGCACTGACAAACACACATATATACACACACAATCACTGCACTGACAATGCACATATACACACACAATCACTGCACTGATACACACATATACACACACAATCACCGCACTGACCCACACATATACACACACAATCACTGCACTGACACACACACATATTCACACACAATCACTGCGCTGGCAAGCACACATTTACACACACAATCATACCTCTGACACACACACACAATCACTGCACTGACTCACACATACACACACACACAATCACTGCACTGACACACATACATTTATACACATACAATTACTGCACTGACAAACACACATATACACTCACAATCACTGCACTGACACACACACATATACACACACACACAATCACTGCACTGACACACATACATTTATACACATACAATTACTGCACTGACACACACATATATACACACGCAATCAATGCACTAACACACACACATTTAAACACACAATCACTGCACTAACAAACACACACACATATACACACACAATCACTGCACTGACAAACAACACACATATACACACACAATCACTGCACTGACACACACACATATACACACACAATCACTGGACTGACAATAAGCACACATATACACATACGATCACGGCACTGACACACACATATATACACACGCAATCAATGCACTGACACACACACATTTAAACACACAATCAATGCACTGACAAACACACACACATATACACACACAATCACTGCACTGACATACACACATATACACACACAATAACTGCACTGACACACACACATTTAAACACACAATCACTGCACTACCAAACACACACACAGAAACACACACAATCACTGCACTGACAAACAACACACATATACACACACAATCACTGCACTGACAAACAACACACACAAACACACAATCACTGCACTGACGCACACACTTTTAAACACACAATCACTGCACTAACAAACACACATATACACCCACAATCACTGCACTGGCACACACACATATACACAAAATCACTGCATGACACACACACATATACACACACAATCACTGCACTGACACACACACATACACATATACACACAAAAACACTGCACTGACACTCACAATCACTGCACTGAAAAACACATATATATACACAATCACTGCACTGACACACACATATACACACACAATCACTTCACTGACTCATGCACATTTACGCACACAATCACTGCACCAACAAACACACACACATTTCCACACACAATCACTGCACTGACAATCAGCACCCATATTCACACACATCACGGCACTGACACACACATATATACACACACAATCACTGCACTGACACACACACATTTAAACACACAATCACTGCACTAACAAACACACACACATATACACACACAATCACTGCACTGACAAAGAACACACATATACATACACAATCACTGCACTGACACACACACATATACACACACAATCCCTGCACTGACACACGTACACTCACAATCACTGCACTGACACACACACATTTACGCACACAATCACTGCACCAACAAACACACACACATATACACACACAATGACTGCACTGACAATCAGCACACATATACACACACAATCACAGCACTGACACACACATATATACACACACAATCACTGCACTGACACACACACATTTAAACACACAATCACTGCACTAACAAACACACACACATATACACACACAATCACTTCACTGACAAACAATGCACATTTACACACACAATCACTGCACTGACAAACAACACACACATACACACACAATCACTGCACTGACACACACACATTTAAACACAGAATCACCGCACTAACAAACACACATATACACACACAATCACTGCACTGATACACACACATATACTCACACAATCACTGCACTGACACACACACATATACACACACAATCACTGCAAATACACACACACATTTAAACGCACAATCACTGCACTGACACACACACACATACACACACAATCACTGCACTGACACACACATATATACACACTATCACTGCACTGACACACACACATTTACACACACCCAATCACTGCACTGACACACACACATATACAAACTCAATCACTGCACTGACAAACACACGTATATACACACACAATCACTGCACTGACAATGCACATATACACACACAATCACTGCACTGATACACACATATACACAAACAATCACCGCACTGACCCACATATATACACACACAATCACTGCACTGACACACACACATATTCACACACAATCACTGCGCTGACAAACACACATTTACACACATAATCATACCACTTACACACACGCATATACACACACACAATCACTGCACTGACTCACACATATACACACACACAATCACTGCACTGACACACATACATTTATACACATACAATTATTGCACTGACAAACACACATATACACTCACAATCACTGCACTGACACACACACATATACACACACACACAATCACTGCACTGACACACATACATTTATACACATACAATTACTGCACTGACAAACACACATATACACTCACAATCACTGCACTGACACACACACATATACACACACAATCACTGCACTGACAAACACAGATATACACACACAATCACTGCATTGACACACTCACGTATACACACAAACAATCAATGCACTGACACACACACATAGACGCACACAATCACTGCACTGACAAACACACATATACACACACAATCACTGCACTGACAATGCACATATACACACACAATCACTGCACTGATACACACATATACACACACAATCACCGCACTGACCCACACATATACACACACAATCACTGCACTGACACACACACATATTCACACACAATCACTGCGCTGGCAAGCACACATTTACACACACAATCATACCACTGACACACACACATATACACACACACAATCACTGCACTGAAACACACATACACACACACACACAATCACTGCACTGACACACATACATTTATACACATACAATTACTGCACTGACAAACACACATATACACTCACAATCACTGCACTGACACACACACATATACACACACACACAATCACTGCACTGACACACATACATTTATACACATACAATTACTGCACTGACACACACATATATACACACGCAATCAATGCACTAACACACACACATTTAAACACACAATCACTGCACTAACAAACACACACACATATACACACACAATCACTGCACTGACAAACAACACACATATACACACACAATCACTGCACTGACACACACACGCACACACAATCACTGCACTGACACACACACATTTAAACACACAATCACTGCACTAACAAACAGACACACATATACACACACAATAGCTGCACTGGCAAACAACACACACAATCACTGCACTTACACATACACGTTTAAACACACAATCCCTGCACTGACACACACAAATATACACACACAATCACTGCACTGACAAACACACATATATACACACACACAGTCACTGCACTGACAATGCACATATACACACACAATCACTGCACTGATACACACATATACACACACAATCACCGCACTGACCCACACATATACACACACAATCTCTGCACTGACACACACACATATTCACACACAATCACTGCGCTGACAAACACACATTTACACACACAATCATACCACTGACACACACACATATACACACACACAATCACTGCACTGACTCACACATACACACACACACACAATCACTGCACTGACACACATACATTTATACACATACAATTACTGCACTGACAAACACACATATACACTCACAATCACTGCACTGACACACACACATATACACACACACACAATCACTGCACTGACACACATACATTTATACACATACAATTACTGCACTGACACACACATATATACACACGCAATCAATGCACTAACACACACACATTTAAACACACAATCACTGCACTAACAAACACACACACATATACACACACAATCACTGCACTGACAAACAACACACATATACACACACAATCACTGCACTGACACACACACGCACACACAATCACTGCACTGACACACACACATTTAAACACACAATCACTGCACTAACAAACAGACACACATATACACACACAATAGCTGCACTGGCAAACAACACACACAATCACTGCACTTACACATACACGTTTAAACACACAATCCCTGCACTGACACACACAAATATACACACACAATCACTGCACTGACAAACACACATATATACACACACACAGTCACTGCACTGACAATGCACATATACACACACAATCACTGCACTGATACACACATATACACACACAATCACCGCACTGACCCACACATATACACACACAATCTCTGCACTGACACACACACATATTCACACACAATCACTGCGCTGACAAACACACATTTACACACACAATCATACCACTGACACACACACATATACACACACACAATCACTGCACTGACTCACACATACACACACACACAATCACTGCACTGACACACACACATATACACTCACAATCACTGCACTGACACACACACATATACACACACACATTTACACACACCCAATCACTGCACTGACACACACACATATACAAACTCAATCACTGCACTGACAAACACACGTATATACACACACAATCACTGCACTGACAATGCACATATACACACACAATCACTGCACTGATACACACATATACACAAACAATCACCGCACTGACCCACATATATACACACACAATCACTGCACTGACACACACACATATTCACACACAATCACTGCGCTGACAAACACACATTTACACACATAATCATACCACTTACACACACGCATATACACACACACAATCACTGCACTGACTCACACATATACACACACACAATCACTGCACTGACACACATACATTTATACACATACAATTATTGCACTGACAAACACACATATACACTCACAATCACTGCACTGACACACACACATATACACACACACACAATCACTGCACTGACACACATACATTTATACACATACAATTACTGCACTGACAAACACACATATACACTCACAATCACTGCACTGACACACACACATATACACACACAATCACTGCACTGACAAACACAGATATACACACACAATCACTGCATTGACACACTCACGTATACACACAAACAATCAATGCACTGACACACACACATAGACGCACACAATCACTGCACTGACAAACACACATATACACACACAATCACTGCACTGACAATGCACATATACACACACAATCACTGCACTGATACACACATATACACACACAATCACCGCACTGACCCACACATATACACACACAATCACTGCACTGACACACACACATATTCACACACAATCACTGCGCTGGCAAGCACACATTTACACACACAATCATACCACTGACACACACACATATACACACACACAATCACTGCACTGACTCACACATACACACACACACACAATCACTGCACTGACACACATACATTTATACACATACAATTACTGCACTGACAAACACACATATACACTCACAATCACTGCACTGACACACACACATATACACACACACACAATCACTGCACTGACACACATACATTTATACACATACAATTACTGCACTGACACACACATATATACACACGCAATCAATGCACTAACACACACACATTTAAACACACAATCACTGCACTAACAAACACACACACATATACACACACAATCACTGCACTGACAAACAACACACATATACACACACAATCACTGCACTGACACACACACGCACACACAATCACTGCACTGACACACACACATTTAAACACACAATCACTGCACTAACAAACAGACACACATATACACACACAATAGCTGCACTGGCAAACAACACACACAATCACTGCACTTACACATACACGTTTAAACACACAATCCCTGCACTGACACACACAAATATACACACACAATCACTGCACTGACAAACACACATATATACACACACACAGTCACTGCACTGACAATGCACATATACACACACAATCACTGCACTGATACACACATATACACACACAATCACCGCACTGACCCACACATATACACACACAATCTCTGCACTGACACACACACATATTCACACACAATCACTGCGCTGACAAACACACATTTACACACACAATCATACCACTGACACACACACATATACACACACACAATCACTGCACTGACTCACACATACACACACACACAATCACTGCACTGACACACATACATTTATACACATACAATTACTGCACTGACAAACACACATATACACTCACAATCACTGCACTGACACACACACATATACACACACACACAATCACTGCACTGACACACATACATTTATACACATACAATTACTGCACTGACAAACACACATATACACTCACAATCACTGCACTGACACACACACATATACACACACAATCACTGCACTGACAAACACAGATATACACACACAATCACTGCATTGACACACTCACGTATACACACAAACAATCAATGCACTGACACACACATATACACTCACAATCACTGCACTGACACACACACATTTAAACACACAATCACTGCACTGACAAACACAGATATACACACACAATCACTGCATTGACACACTCACGTATACACACAAACAATCAATGCACTGACACACACACATATACACAAACAATCACTGCACTGACACACACAGATACACATATACACACAAAAACGCTGCACTGACACTCACAATCACTGCACTGACAAACACACATATATACACACACAATCACTGCACTGACAATGCACATATACACACACAATCACTGCACTGATACACACATATACACACACAATCACCGCACTGACCCACACATATACACACACAATCACTGCACTGACACACACACATATTCACACACAATCACTGCGCTGGCAAGCACACATTTACACACACAATCATACCTCTGACACACACACACAATCACTGCACTGACTCACACATACACACACACACAATCACTGCACTGACACACATACATTTATACACATACAATTACTGCACTGACAAACACACATATACACTCACAATCACTGCACTGACACACACACATATACACACACACACAATCACTGCACTGACACACATACATTTATACACATACAATTACTGCACTGACACACACATATATACACACGCAATCAATGCACTAACACACACACATTTAAACACACAATCACTGCACTAACAAACACACACACATATACACACACAATCACTGCACTGACAAACAACACACATATACACACACAATCACTGCACTGACACACACACATATACACACACAATCACTGGACTGACAATAAGCACACATATACACATACGATCACGGCACTGACACACACATATATACACACGCAATCAATGCACTGACACACACACATTTAAACACACAATCAATGCACTGACAAACACACACACATATACACACACAATCACTGCACTGACATACACACATATACACACACAATAACTGCACTGACACACACACATTTAAACACACAATCACTGCACTACCAAACACACACACAGAAACACACACAATCACTGCACTGACAAACAACACACATATACACACACAATCACTGCACTGACAAACAACACACACAAACACACAATCACTGCACTGACGCACACACTTTTAAACACACAATCACTGCACTAACAAACACACATATACACCCACAATCACTGCACTGGCACACACACATATACACAAAATCACTGCATGACACACACACATATACACACACAATCACTGCACTGACACACACACATACACATATACACACAAAAACACTGCACTGACACTCACAATCACTGCACTGAAAAACACATATATATACACAATCACTGCACTGACACACACATATACACACACAATCACTTCACTGACTCATGCACATTTACGCACACAATCACTGCACCAACAAACACACACACATTTCCACACACAATCACTGCACTGACAATCAGCACCCATATTCACACACATCACGGCACTGACACACACATATATACACACACAATCACTGCACTGACACACACACATTTAAACACACAATCACTGCACTAACAAACACACACACATATACACACACAATCACTGCACTGACAAAGAACACACATATACATACACAATCACTGCACTGACACACACACATATACACACACAATCCCTGCACTGACACACGTACACTCACAATCACTGCACTGACACACACACATTTACGCACACAATCACTGCACCAACAAACACACACACATATACACACACAATGACTGCACTGACAATCAGCACACATATACACACACAATCACAGCACTGACACACACATATATACACACACAATCACTGCACTGACACACACACATTTAAACACACAATCACTGCACTAACAAACACACACACATATACACACACAATCACTTCACTGACAAACAATGCACATTTACACACACAATCACTGCACTGACAAACAACACACACATACACACACAATCACTGCACTGACACACACACATTTAAACACAGAATCACCGCACTAACAAACACACATATACACACACAATCACTGCACTGATACACACACATATACTCACACAATCACTGCACTGACACACACACATATACACACACAATCACTGCAAATACACACACACATTTAAACGCACAATCACTGCACTGACACACACACACATACACACACAATCACTGCACTGACACACACATATATACACACTATCACTGCACTGACACACACACATTTACACACACCCAATCACTGCACTGACACACACACATATACAAACTCAATCACTGCACTGACAAACACACGTATATACACACACAATCACTGCACTGACAATGCACATATACACACACAATCACTGCACTGATACACACATATACACAAACAATCACCGCACTGACCCACATATATACACACACAATCACTGCACTGACACACACACATATTCACACACAATCACTGCGCTGACAAACACACATTTACACACATAATCATACCACTTACACACACGCATATACACACACACAATCACTGCACTGACTCACACATATACACACACACAATCACTGCACTGACACACATACATTTATACACATACAATTATTGCACTGACAAACACACATATACACTCACAATCACTGCACTGACACACACACATATACACACACACACAATCACTGCACTGACACACATACATTTATACACATACAATTACTGCACTGACAAACACACATATACACTCACAATCACTGCACTGACACACACACATATACACACACAATCACTGCACTGACAAACACAGATATACACACACAATCACTGCATTGACACACTCACGTATACACACAAACAATCAATGCACTGACACACACACATAGACGCACACAATCACTGCACTGACAAACACACATATACACACACAATCACTGCACTGACAATGCACATATACACACACAATCACTGCACTGATACACACATATACACACACAATCACCGCACTGACCCACACATATACACACACAATCACTGCACTGACACACACACATATTCACACACAATCACTGCGCTGGCAAGCACACATTTACACACACAATCATACCACTGACACACACACATATACACACACACAATCACTGCACTGAAACACACATACACACACACACACAATCACTGCACTGACACACATACATTTATACACATACAATTACTGCACTGACAAACACACATATACACTCACAATCACTGCACTGACACACACACATATACACACACACACAATCACTGCACTGACACACATACATTTATACACATACAATTACTGCACTGACACACACATATATACACACGCAATCAATGCACTAACACACACACATTTAAACACACAATCACTGCACTAACAAACACACACACATATACACACACAATCACTGCACTGACAAACAACACACATATACACACACAATCACTGCACTGACACACACACGCACACACAATCACTGCACTGACACACACACATTTAAACACACAATCACTGCACTAACAAACAGACACACATATACACACACAATAGCTGCACTGGCAAACAACACACACAATCACTGCACTTACACATACACGTTTAAACACACAATCCCTGCACTGACACACACAAATATACACACACAATCACTGCACTGACAAACACACATATATACACACACACAGTCACTGCACTGACAATGCACATATACACACACAATCACTGCACTGATACACACATATACACACACAATCACCGCACTGACCCACACATATACACACACAATCTCTGCACTGACACACACACATATTCACACACAATCACTGCGCTGACAAACACACATTTACACACACAATCATACCACTGACACACACACATATACACACACACAATCACTGCACTGACTCACACATACACACACACACAATCACTGCACTGACACACATACATTTATACACATACAATTACTGCACTGACAAACACACATATACACTCACAATCACTGCACTGACACACACACATATACACACACACACAATCACTGCACTGACACACATACATTTATACACATACAATTACTGCACTGACAAACACACATATACACTCACAATCACTGCACTGACACACACACATATACACACACAATCACTGCACTGACAAACACAGATATACACACACAATCACTGCATTGACACACTCACGTATACACACAAACAATCAATGCACTGACACACACATATACACTCACAATCACTGCACTGACACACACACATTTAAACACACAATCACTGCACTGACAAACACAGATATACACACACAATCACTGCATTGACACACTCACGTATACACACAAACAATCAATGCACTGACACACACACATATACACAAACAATCACTGCACTGACACACACAGATACACATATACACACAAAAACGCTGCACTGACACTCACAATCACTGCACTGACAAACACACATATATACACACACAATCACTGCACTGACAATGCACATATACACACACAATCACTGCACTGATACACACATATACACACACAATCACCGCACTGACCCACACATATACACACACAATCACTGCACTGACACACACACATATTCACACACAATCACTGCGCTGGCAAGCACACATTTACACACACAATCATACCACTGACACACACACACAATCACTGCACTGACTCACACATACACACACACACAATCACTGCACTGACACACATACATTTATACACATACAATTACTGCACTGACAAACACACATATACACTCACAATCACTGCACTGACACACACACATATACACACACACACAATCACTGCACTGACACACATACATTTATACACATACAATTACTGCACTGACACACACATATATACACACGCAATCAATGCACTAACACACACACATTTAAACACACAATCACTGCACTAACAAACACACACACATATACACACACAATCACTGCACTGACAAACAACACACATATACACACACAATCACTGCACTGACACACACACATATACACACACAATCACTGGACTGACAATAAGCACACATATACACATACGATCACGGCACTGACACACACATATATACACACGCAATCAATGCACTGACACACACACATTTAAACACACAATCAATGCACTGACAAACACACACACATATACACACACAATCACTGCACTGACATACACACATATACACACACAATAACTGCACTGACACACACACATTTAAACACACAATCACTGCACTACCAAACACACACACAGAAACACACACAATCACTGCACTGACAAACAACACACATATACACACACAATCACTGCACTGACAAACAACACACACAAACACACAATCACTGCACTGACGCACACACTTTTAAACACACAATCACTGCACTAACAAACACACATATACACCCACAATCACTGCACTGGCACACACACATATACACAAAATCACTGCATGACACACACACATATACACACACAATCACTGCACTGACACACACACATACACATAGACACACAAAAACACTGCACTGACACTCACAATCACTGCACTGAAAAACACATATATATACACAATCACTGCACTGACACACACATATACACACACAATCACTTCACTGACTCATGCACATTTACGCACACAATCACTGCACCAACAAACACACACACATTTCCACACACAATCACTGCACTGACAATCAGCACCCATATTCACACACATCACGGCACTGACACACACATATATACACACACAATCACTGCACTGACACACACACATTTAAACACACAATCACTGCACTAACAAACACACACACATATACACACACAATCACTGCACTGACAAAGAACACACATATACATACACAATCACTGCACTGGCACACACACATATACACACACAATCCCTGCACTGACACACGTACACTCACAATCACTGCACTGACACACACACATTTACGCACACAATCACTGCACCAACAAACACACACACATATACACACACAATGACTGCACTGACAATAAGCACACATATACACACACAATCACAGCACTGACACACACATATATACACACACAATCACTGCACTGACACACACACATTTAAACACACAATCACTGCACTAACAAACACACACACATATACACACACAATCACTGCACTGACACACACACATTTAAACACACAATCACTGCACTAACAAACACACACACATATACACACACAATCACTTCACTGACAAACAATGCACATTTACACACACAATCACTGCACTGACAAACAACACACACATACACACACAATCACTGCACTGACACACACACATTTAAACACAGAATCACCGCACTAACAAACACACATATACACACACAATCACTGCACTGATACACACACATATACTCACACAATCACTGCACTGACACACACACATATACACACACAATCACTGCAAATACACACACACATTTAAACGCACAATCACTGCACTGACACACACACACATACACACACAATCACTGCACTGACACACACATATATACACACTATCACTGCACTGACACACACACATTTACACACACCCAATCACTGCACTGACACACACACATATACAAACTCAATCACTGCACTGACACACACACGCACACACAATCACTGCACTGACACACACACATATGCACACACAATCACTGCACTGACACATAAATTTTAAACACACAATCACTGCACTGATAAACACACTCACATATACACACACAATCACTGCACTGACAAACAACACACATATACACACACAATCACTGCACTGACACACACACATATACACACACAATCACTGGACTGACAATAAGCACACATATACACATACGATCACGGCACTGACACACACATATATACACACGCAATCAATGCACTGACACACACACATTTAAACACACAATCAATGCACTGACAAACACACACACATATACACACACAATCACTGCACTGACATACACACATATACACACACAATAACTGCACTGACACACACACATTTAAACACACAATCACTGCACTACCAAACACACACACAGAAACACACACAATCACTGCACTGACAAACAACACACATATACACACACAATCACTGCACTGACAAACAACACACACAAACACACAATCACTGCACTGACGCACACACTTTTAAACACACAATCACTGCACTAACAAACACACATATACACCCACAATCACTGCACTGGCACACACACATATACACAAAATCACTGCATGACACACACACATATACACACACAATCACTGCACTGACACACACACATACACATATACACACAAAAACACTGCACTGACACTCACAATCACTGCACTGAAAAACACATATATATACACAATCACTGCACTGACACACACATATACACACACAATCACTTCACTGACTCATGCACATTTACGCACACAATCACTGCACCAACAAACACACACACATTTCCACACACAATCACTGCACTGACAATCAGCACCCATATTCACACACATCACGGCACTGACACACACATATATACACACACAATCACTGCACTGACACACACACATTTAAACACACAATCACTGCACTAACAAACACACACACATATACACACACAATCACTGCACTGACAAAGAACACACATATACATACACAATCACTGCACTGACACACACACATATACACACACAATCCCTGCACTGACACACGTACACTCACAATCACTGCACTGACACACACACATTTACGCACACAATCACTGCACCAACAAACACACACACATATACACACACAATGACTGCACTGACAATCAGCACACATATACACACACAATCACAGCACTGACACACACATATATACACACACAATCACTGCACTGACACACACACATTTAAACACACAATCACTGCACTAACAAACACACACACATATACACACACAATCACTTCACTGACAAACAATGCACATTTACACACACAATCACTGCACTGACAAACAACACACACATACACACACAATCACTGCACTGACACACACACATTTAAACACAGAATCACCGCACTAACAAACACACATATACACACACAATCACTGCACTGATACACACACATATACTCACACAATCACTGCACTGACACACACACATATACACACACAATCACTGCAAATACACACACACATTTAAACGCACAATCACTGCACTGACACACACACACATACACACACAATCACTGCACTGACACACACATATATACACACTATCACTGCACTGACACACACACATTTACACACACCCAATCACTGCACTGACACACACACACATATACAAACTCAATCACTGCACTGACACACACACGCACACACAATCACTGCACTGACACACACACATTTAAACACTCAATCACTGCACTAACAAACAGACACACATATACACACACAATAGCTGCACTGACATACACACATATACACACACAATCACTGCACTGACACACACACATATACACACACAATCACTGGACTGACAATCAACACACATATACACACACAATCACGGCACTGACACACACATATATACACACACAATCAATGCACTGACACACACACATTTAAACACACAATCACTGCACTGACAAACACACACACATATACACACTCAATCACTGCACTGACACACACAAATACACACACAATCACTGCACTGACACACATACATTTACACACACACATTCACTGCACTGACAAAATCACATATACACACACAATCACTGCACTGACACACACACATACACACACACAATCCCGGCAATGACACACACACACATACACACACAATCACTGCACTGACACACGCACATATATACACACACAATCACTGCACCAACAAACTCACATATATACACAGTCAATCACTGCACTGACAATCAACACACGTATGCACACACAATCACTGCACTGACACACACACATATACACACACAATCACTGCACTGACACACACACATTTAAACACACAAGCACTGCACTGACAAACACACTCACTTATACAAACACAATCACTGCACTGACAATCAACACACATATGCACATACAATCACTGCACTGACACACACACATACACACACAATCACTGCACTGACACACACACATTTACACACACAATCACTGCACCAACAAACACACACACATAAACACACACAATTACTGCACTGACATTCAACACACATATGCACACACAATCACTGCACTGACACACACACAAAAACACACACAATCACTGCACTGATACACACACATTTACACACACACAATCACTGCACTGACAAACACACATATACACACACAATCACTGCACTGATACACACACATTTACACACACACAATCACTGCACTTACAAACAGACATATCCACACACAATCACTGCACTGACACACATACATATACACACACAATCACTGCACTGACAAACACACATATACACACACAATCACGGCATTGACACTTACACGGCTACACACACACAATCCCTGCACTGACACACACACACACAAATATATACACACACAATCACTGCACTGACACACACACATTTACGCACACAATCACTACACCAACAAACACACACACATATACACACACAATCACTGCACTGACAAACACATCTACACACACAATCACTGCACTGACACACATACATATACACACACAATCACTGCACTGACAAACACACATGTCCACACACAATCACTGCACTGTCAAACACACATATACACACTCAATCACTGCAATGACACACACACATATACACACATAATCATACCACTGACACACACACATATACACACACACAATCACTGCACTGACTCACACATATACACACACACAATCACTGCACTGACACACATACATTTATACGCACACAATCACTGCTCTGACAAACACACATGTACACACACAATCACTGCACTGCACACAAACACATATACACACACAATCACTGCATTGACACATACATGTATACACACATATAATCCCTGCACTGACACACACACACACGTACACACACAATCACTGCACTGACACTCACACATTTACACACACAATCACTGCACCAACAAACACACACACATATAATCACAATCATTGCACTGTCAATCAGCACAAATATACACACACAATCACTGCACTGACACACACATATATGCACACACAATCACTGCACTGACACACACACATTTAAACACACAATCACTGCACTAACAAACACACACTCATATACACACTCAATCACTGCACTGACAAACAACACACATTTACACACACAATCACTGCACTGACACAGACACATACACAGACAAGCACTGCACTGACACGCACACATATTCAGGCACAATCATTGCACTGACACAAATACTTATACATACAAAATCATTGCACTGACAAACACACATATACACACACAATCACTACACTGACAAACACACACACATATATACACACACAATCACTGCACTGACACACACATATACACACTCAATCACTGCACTGACAAAAACACATATATACACAATCACTGCACTGACACACAATTTTTAAACAGACAACCACTGCACTGACACACACACATTTTACAATCACAATCACTTCACTGACAAACACATATACACACACAATCCCTGCACTGACACACACACACGTATACACACACAATCACTGCACTGACACATACACACAATCACTGCACTGAAAAACACACATATACACACACACAAACACTGCACTGACACACACACATATACACACACAATCACTGCACTGACACACACACATACACAAACTAACACTGCACTGACACACACATTTTAAACACACAATCACTGCACTGAAAAACACGTAGAAACACATACAATCACTGCACTGACACACACACATATACACACACAATCACTGCACTGACACACAAATTTTAAACACACAATCACAGCACTGATAATCACACTCACATATACACACAATCACTGCACTGACATATACACAAACAATCACTGCACTGACACACACACATATACAAAACAATCACTGCACTGACAAACACATATATACGCACACAATCACTGCACTGACACACACATATACTCACACAATCCCTGAACTGACACACACAAATATACACACAATCACTGCACTGACAAACACTAATATATACACACACAATCACTGCACTGACACTCACATATACACACTCAATCACCACACTGACACACACATATACACACACAATCACTGAACTGACACACACACACACATATACACACACAATCACTGCACTGATACACACATATACATACACAATCACCGCACTGACACACACATATACACACACAATCACTGCACTGACACACAAACATTTACACACACACAATCACTGCACTGACATACACACATATACACACACAATCACCGCATTGACACACACATATACACACACAATCACTGCACTGACACACGCACACACACATATACACACACAATCACTGCACTGACATACACACATATACACACACAATAACTGCACTGACACACACACATATATACACACAATCACCGCACTGACACACACATATACACACAAATTCACTGCACTGACACACACACACACATATTCACACACAATCACTGCACTGACAAACACACACATAAACACACAATCACTGCACTGAAATACACACACATATACACACACAATCACTGTACTGACACACACATATACACACACAATCACTGTACTGACACACATATATACACACACAATCACTGCACTGACACACACATATACTCACACATTCACTGCACTGAAACACACACATATACACACGACCACTGCACTGACACACACACATATGCACACACAATCACTGCACTGACACATAAATTTTAAACACACAATCACTGCACTGACAAACACACTCACATATACACACACAATCACTGCACTGACAAACAACACACATATACACACACAATCACTGCACTGACACACACACATATACACACACAATCACTGGACTGACAATAAGCACACATATACACATACGATCACGGCACTGACACACACATATATACACACGCAATCAATGCACTGACACACACACATTTAAACACACAATCAATGCACTGACAAACACACACACATATACACACACAATCACTGCACTGACATACACACATATACACACACAATAACTGCACTGACACACACACATTTAAACACACAATCACTGCACTACCAAACACACACACAGAAACACACACAATCACTGCACTGACAAACAACACACATATACACACACAATCACTGCACTGACAAACAACACACACAAACACACAATCACTGCACTGACGCACACACTTTTAAACACACAATCACTGCACTAACAAACACACATATACACCCACAATCACTGCACTGGCACACACACATATACACAAAATCACTGCATGACACACACACATATACACACACAATCACTGCACTGACACACACACATACACATATACACACAAAAACACTGCACTGACACTCACAATCACTGCACTGAAAAACACATATATATACACAATCACTGCACTGACACACACATATACACACACAATCACTTCACTGACTCATGCACATTTACGCACACAATCACTGCACCAACAAACACACACACATTTCCACACACAATCACTGCACTGACAATCAGCACCCATATTCACACACATCACGGCACTGACACACACATATATACACTCACAATCACTGCACTGACACACACACATTTAAACACACAATCACTGCACTAACAAACACACACACATATACACACACAATCACTGCACTGACAAAGAACACACATATACATACACAATCACTGCACTGACACACACACATATACACACACAATCCCTGCACTGACACACGTACACTCACAATCACTGCACTGACACACACACATTTACGCACACAATCACTGCACCAACAAACACACACACATATACACACACAATGACTGCACTGACAATCAGCACACATATACACACACAATCACAGCACTGACACACACATATATACACACACAATCACTGCACTGACACACACACATTTAAACACACAATCACTGCACTAACAAACACACACACATATACACACACAATCACTTCACTGACAAACAATGCACATTTACACACACAATCACTGCACTGACAAACAACACACACATACACACACAATCACTGCACTGACACACACACATTTAAACACAGAATCACCGCACTAACAAACACACATATACACACACAATCACTGCACTGATACACACACATATACTCACACAATCACTGCACTGACACACACACATATACACACACAATCACTGCAAATACACACACACATTTAAACGCACAATCACTGCACTGACACACACACACATACACACACAATCACTGCACTGACACACACATATATACACACTATCACTGCACTGACACACACACATTTACACACACCCAATCACTGCACTGACACACACACACATATACAAACTCAATCACTGCACTGACACACACACGCACACACAATCACTGCACTGACACACACACATTTAAACACTCAATCACTGCACTAACAAACAGACACACATATACACACACAATAGCTGCACTGACATACACACATATACACACACAATCACTGCACTGACACACACACATATACACACACAATCACTGGACTGACAATCAACACACATATACACACACAATCACGGCACTGACACACACATATATACACACACAATCAATGCACTGACACACACACATTTAAACACACAATCACTGCACTGACAAACACACACACATATACACACTCAATCACTGCACTGACACACACAAATACACACACAATCACTGCACTGACACACATACATTTACACACACACATTCACTGCACTGACAAAATCACATATACACACACAATCACTGCACTGACACACACACATACACACACACAATCCCGGCAATGACACACACACACATACACACACAATCACTGCACTGACACACGCACATATATACACACACAATCAGTGCACCAACAAACTCACATATATACACAGTCAATCACTGCACTGACAATCAACACACGTATGCACACACAATCACTGCACTGACACACACACATATACACACACAATCACTGCACTGACACACACACATTAAAACACACAAGCACTGCACTGACAAACACACTCACTTATACAAACACAATCACTGCACTGACAATCAACACACATATGCACATACAATCACTGCACTGACACACACACATACACACACAATCACTGCACTGACACACACACATTTACACACACAATCACTGCACCAACAAACACACACACATAAACACACACAATTACTGCACTGACATTCAACACACATATGCACACACAATCACTGCACTGACACACACACAAAAACACACACAATCACTGCACTGATACACACACATTTACACACACACAATCACTGCACTGACAAACACACATATACACACACAATCACTGCACTGATACACACACATTTACACACACACAATCACTGCACTTACAAACACACATATCCACACACAATCACTGCACTGACACACATACATATACACACACAATCACTGCACTGACAAACACACATATACACACACAATCACGGCATTGACACTTACACGGCTACACACACACAATCCCTGCACTGACACACACACACACAAATATATACACACACAATCACTGCACTGACACACACACATTTACGCACACAATCACTACACCAACAAACACACACACATATACACACACAATCACTGCACTGACAAACACATCTACACACACAATCACTGCACTGACACACATACATATACACACACAATCACTGCACTGACAAACACACATGTCCACACACAATCACTGCACTGTCAAACACACATATACACACTCAATCACTGCAATGACACACACACATATACACACATAATCATACCACTGACACACACACATATACACACACACAATCACTGCACTGACTCACACATATACACACACACAATCACTGCACTGACACACATACATTTATACGCACACAATCACTGCTCTGACAAACACACATGTACACACACAATCACTGCACTGCACACAAACACATATACACACACAATCACTGCATTGACACATACATGTATACACACATATAATCCCTGCACTGACACACACACACACGTACACACACAATCACTGCACTGACACTCACACATTTACACACACAATCACTGCACCAACAAACACACACACATATAATCACAATCATTGCACTGTCAATCAGCACAAATATACACACACAATCACTGCACTGACACACACATATATGCACACACAATCACTGCACTGACACACACACATTTAAACACACAATCACTGCACTAACAAACACACACTCATATACACACTCAATCACTGCACTGACAAACAACACACATTTACACACACAATCACTGCACTGACACAGACACATACACAGACAAGCACTGCACTGACACGCACACATATTCAGGCACAATCATTGCACTGACACAAATACTTATACATACAAAATCATTGCACTGACAAACACACATATACACACACAATCACTACACTGACAAACACACACACATATATACACACACAATCACTGCACTGACACACACATATACACACTCAATCACTGCACTGACAAAAACACATATATACACAATCACTGCACTGACACACAATTTTTAAACAGACAACCACTGCACTGACACACACACATTTTACAATCACAATCACTTCACTGACAAACACATATACACACACAATCCCTGCACTGACACACACACACGTATACACACACAATCACTGCACTGACACATACACACAATCACTGCACTGAAAAACACACATATACACACACACAAACACTGCACTGACACACACACATATACACACACAATCACTGCACTGACACACACACATACACAAACTAACACTGCACTGACACACACATTTTAAACACACAATCACTGCACTGAAAAACACGTAGAAACACATACAATCACTGCACTGACACACACACATATACACACACAATCACTGCACTGACACACAAATTTTAAACACACAATCACAGCACTGATAATCACACTCACATATACACACAATCACTGCACTGACATATACACAAACAATCACTGCACTGACACACACACATATACAAAACAATCACTGCACTGACAAACACATATATACGCACACAATCACTGCACTGACACACACATATACTCACACAATCCCTGAACTGACACACACAAATATACACACAATCACTGCACTGACAAACACTAATATATACACACACAATCACTGCACTGACACTCACATATACACACTCAATCACCACACTGACACACACATATACACACACAATCACTGAACTGACACACACACACACATATACACACACAATCACTGCACTGATACACACATATACATACACAATCACCGCACTGACACACACATATACACACACAATCACTGCACTGACACACAAACATTTACACACACACAATCACTGCACTGACATACACACATATACACACACAATCACCGCATTGACACACACATATACACACACAATCACTGCACTGACACACGCACACACACATATACACACACAATCACTGCACTGACATACACACATATACACACACAATAACTGCACTGACACACACACATATATACACACAATCACCGCACTGACACACACATATACACACAAATTCACTGCACTGACACACACACACACATATTCACACACAATCACTGCACTGACAAACACACACATAAACACACAATCACTGCACTGAAATACACACACATATACACACACAATCACTGTACTGACACACACATATACACACACAATCACTGTACTGACACACATATATACACACACAATCACTGCACTGACACACACATATACTCACACATTCACTGCACTGAAACACACACATATACACACGACCACTGCACTGACACACACACATATGCACACACAATCACTGCACTGACACATAAATTTTAAACACACAATCACTGCACTGACAAACACACTCACATATACACACACAATCACTGCACTGACATACACACATATACACACACAATCACCGCACTGACACACACAGAAACACACACAATCACTGCACTAACACACACACATATACACACAATCACTGCACTGACATACACATATATACACACAATCATCGCACTGACACACACATATACACACACAATCACTGCACTGACACACACACACATATATACACTCAATCACTGCACTGACAAACACATATATACGCACACAATCACTGCACTGACACACACATATACACACACAATCCTGCACTGACACACACAAATATACACACAATCACTGCACTGAAATACACACACATATACAGGCACAATCACTGCACTCACACACACACATATATAGACAAATTCACTGCACTGATAAACACATATACACACACAATCACCACACTGACACACACATATACACACACAATCACTGAACTGACACACACACACATAGACACACTCAATCACTGCACTGATACGCACATATACATACACAATCACCACACTGACACACACATATACACACACAATCACTGCACTGACACACACATATACACACACAATCACTGCACTCACACACACACACATATATACACAAATTCACTGCACTGATAAACACATATACACACACAATCACCACACTGACACACACATATACACACACAATCACTGAACTGACACACACACACATAGACACACTCAATCACTGCACTGATACACACATATACATACACAATCACCACACTGACACACACATTTACTCACACAATCACTGCACTGACACACACACACATATACACACACAATATTGCACTGTCATACAGACATATACACACACAATCACCGCACTGACACACACATATACACACACAATCACTGCACTGACACACGCACACACACATATACACACAGAATCACTGTGCTGACAAACACACACATAAACACACAATCACTGCACTGACACACACACACGTATACACACACAATCACTGCACTGACACACACACATTTACACACACACAATCACTGCACTGACAAACACACATATACACACACAATCACTGCAGTTACACACACACATATGCACACACAATCACTGCACTGAGGCACAAATTTTAAACACACAATCACTGCCCTGACAAACACACTCACATATACACACACAATCACTGTACTGACACACACACACATATACACACACAATCACTGCACTGACACACACACATATACACACACAATTACTGCACTGACACACACACATTTACACACACACACAATCACTGCACTGACAAACACACATATACACACACAATCACTGCACTGACACACACACCCATATACACACACAATCTCTGCTCTGACATACACACATATACACACACAATCACTGCACTGATACACACATATACACACACAGTCACTGTACTGACACACTCAACTGTACGCACACAATCACTGCACTGTCACACAAACACATATACACACACAATCCCTGCACTGACACACACACACACGTATACACACACAATCACTGCACTGACACACACACACATATAAACACACAATCACTGCACTGAAAAACACACATATACACACACACAAGCACTGCACTGACACACACACATATACACACACAATCACTGCACTGACACACACACATACACAAACTAACACTGCACTGACACACACATTTTAAACACACAATCACTGCACTGAAAAACACGTAGAAACACATACAATCACTGCACTGACACACACACATATACTCAATCACTGCACTGACACACAAATTTTAAACACACAATCACAGCACTGATAATCACACTCACATATACACACAATCACTGCACTGACATATACACAAACAATCACTGCACTGACACACACACATATACAAAACAATCACTGCACTGACAAACACATATATACGCACACAATCACTGCACTGACACACACATATACACACACAATCACTGCACTGACACACACATATACACACACAATCACTGCACTCACACACACACACACACATATATACACAAATTCACTGCACTGACACACACATATACACACACAATCACCACACTGACACACACATATACACACACAATCACCACACTGACACACACACACATAGACACACTCAATCACTGCACTGATACACACATATACATACACAATCACCACACTGACACACACATTTACACACATAATCACTGCACTGACACACACACATATACACACACAATCATTGCACTGACATACAGACATATACACACACAATCACCGCACTGACACACACATATACACACACAAACACTGCACTGACACACACACACATATGCACACAATCACTGCACTGACAGACACATATACACACAATCACCGCACTGACACACACATATACACACAATCACCGCACTGACACACACATATACACACAATCACCACACTGACACACACATATACACACAATCACTGCACTGACACACACACACATATTCACACACAATCACTGCACTGACATTCACACACATAAACACACAATCACTGCACTGAAATACACACACATATACACACACAATTACTGCACTGACACACACACATTTACACACACACAATCACTGCACTGACAAACACACATATACACACACAATCACTGCACTGACACACACACCCATATACACACACAATCTCTGCTCTGACATACACACATATACACACACAATCACTGCACTGATACACACATATACACACACAGTCACTGTACTGACACACTCAACTGTACGCACACAATCACTGCACTGACACACAAACACATATACACACACAATCCCTGCACTGACACACACACACGTATACACACACAATCACTGCACTGACACACACACATATACAAACTAACACTGCACTGACACACACATTTTAAACACACAATCACTGCACTGAAAAACACGTAGAAACACATACAATCACTGCACTGACACACACACATATACACACTCAATCACTGCACTGACACACAAATTTTAAACACACAATCACAGCACTGATAATCACACTCACATATACACACAATCACTGCACTGACATATACACAAACAATCACTGCACTGACACACACACATATACAAAACAATTACTGCACTGACAAACACATATATACGCACACAATCACTGCACTGACACACACATATACACACACAATCACTGCACTGACACACACATATACACACACAATCACTGCACTCACACACACACATATATACACAAATTCACTGCACTGACACACACATACACACACACAATCACCACACTGACACACACATATACACACACAATCACTGAACTGACACACACACACATAGACACACTCAATCACTGCACTGATACACACATATACATACACAATCACCACACTGACACACACATTTACACACATAATCACTGCACTGACACACACACATATACACACACAATCATTGCACTGACATACAGACATATACACACACAATCACCGCACTGACACACACATATACACACACAAACACTGCACTGACACACACACACATATACACACAATCACTGCACTGACAGACACATATACACACAATCACCGCACTGACACACACATATACACACAATCACCGCACTGACACACACATATACACACAATCACCACACTGATACACACATATACACACAATCACTGCACTGACACACACACACATATTCACAAACAATCACTGCACTGACATTCACACACATAAACACACAATCACTGCACTGAAATACACACACATATACACACACAATTACTGCACTGACACACACACATTTACACACACACAATCACTGCACTGACAAACACACATATACACACACCATCACTGCACTGGCACACACACCCATATACACACACAATCTCTGCTCTGACATACACACATATACACACACAATCACTGCACTGATACACACATATACACACACAGTCACTGTACTGACACACTCAACTGTACGCACACAATCACTGCACTGACACACAAACACATATACACACACAATCCCTGCACTGACACACACACACGTATACACACACAATCACTGCACTGACACACACACATATACAAAACAATCATTGCACTGACAAACACATATATACGCACACAATCACTGCACTGACACACACATATACTCACACAATCCCTGAACTGACACACACAAATATACACACAATCACTGCACTGACAAACACTAATATATACACACACAATCACTGCACTGACACTCACATATACACACTCAATCACCACACTGACACACACATATACACACACAATCACTGAACTGACACACACACACATATACACACACAATCACTGCACTGATACACACATATACATACACAATCACCGCACTGACACACACATATACACACACAATCACTGCACTGACACACAAACATTTACACACACACAATCACTGCACTGACATACACACATATACACACACAATCACCGCACTGACACACACATATACACACACAATCACTGCACTGACACACGCACACACACATATTCACACACAATCACTGCACTGACATACACACATATACACACACAATAACTGCACTGACACACACACATATATACACACAATCACCGCACTGACACACACATATACACACAAATTCACTGCACTGACACACACACACACATATTCACACACAATCACTGCACTGACAAACACACACATAAACACACAATCACTGCACTGAAATACACACACATATACACACACAATCACTGTACTGACACACACATATACACACACAATCACTGTACTGACACACATATATACACACACAATCACTGCACTGACACACACATATACTCACACATTCACTGCACTGAAACACACACACATACACACGACCACTGCACTGACACACACACATATGCACACACAATCACTGCACTGACACATAAATTTTAAACACACAATCACTGCACTGACAAACACACTCACATATACACACACAATCACTGCACTGACATACACACATATACACACACAATCACCGCACTGACACACACATATACACACACAACCACTGCACTAACACACACACACATATACACACAATCACTGCACTGACATACACATATATACACACAATCATCGCACTGACACACACATATACACACACAATCACTGCACTGACACACACACACATATATACACACAATCACTGCACTGACAAACACATATATACGCACACAGTCACTGCACTGACACACACATATACACACACAATCCTGCACTGACACACACAAATATACACACAAACACTGCACTGAAATACACACACATATACAGGCACAATCACTGCACTCACACACACACATATATACACAAATTCACTGCACTGATAAACACATATACACACACAATCACCACACTGACACACACATATACACACACAATCACTGAACTGACACACACACACATAGACACACTCAATCACTGCACTGATACGCACATATACATACACAATCACCACACTGACACACACATATACACACACAATCACTGCACTGACACACACAATCACTGCACTCACACACACACATATATACACAAATTCACTGCACTGATAAACACATATACACACACAATCACCACACTGACACACACATATACACACACAATCACTGAACTGACACACACATAGACACACTCAATCACTGCACTGATACACACATATACATACACAATCACCACACTGACACACACATTTACTCACACAATCACTGCACTGACACACACACACATATACACACACAATATTGCACTGTCATACAGACATATACACACACAATCACCGCACTGACACACACATATACACACACAATCACTGCACTGACACACGCACACACACATATACACACACAATCACTGTGCTGACAAACACACACATAAACACACAATCACTGCACTGACACACACACACGTATACACACACAATCACTGCACTGACACACACAAATTTACACACGCACAATCACTGCACTGATAAACACACATATACACACACAATCACTGCACTCACACACACACATATGCACACACAATCACTGCACTGACACACAAATTTTAAACACACAATCACTGCCCTGACAAACACACTCACATATACACACACAATCACTGTACTGACACACACACACATATACACACACAATCACTGCACTGACACACACACATATACACACACAATTACTGCACTGACACACACACATTTACACACACACACAATCACTGCACTGACAAACACACATATACACACACAATCACTGCACTGACACACACACCCATATACACACACAATCTCTGCTCTGACATACACACATATACACACACAATCACTGCACTGATACACACATATACACACACAGTCACTGTACTGACACACTCAACTGTACGCACACAATCACTGCACTGTCACACAAACACATATACACACACAATCCCTGCACTGACACACACACACGTATACACACACAATCACTGCACTGACACACACACACATATAAACACACAATCACTGCACTGAAAAACACACATATACACACACACAAACACTGCACTGACACACACACATATACACACACAATCACTGCACTGACACACAAATTTTAAACACACAATCACAGCACTGATAATCACACTCACATATAAACACAATCACTGCACTGACATATACACAAACAATCACTGCACTGACACACACACATATACAAAACAATCACTGCACTGACAAACACATATATACGCACACAATCACTGCACTGACACACACATATACACACACAATCACTGCACTGACACACACATATACACACACAATCACTGCACTCACACACACACATATATACACAAATTCACTGCACTGACACACACATATACACACACAATCACCACACTGACACACACATATACACACACAATCACTGAACTGACACACACACACACATAGACACACTCAATCACTGCACTGATACACACATATACATACACAATCACCACACTGACACACACATTTACACACACAATCACAGCACTGACACACACACATATACACACACAATCATTGCACTGACATACAGACTTTTACACACACAATCACCGCACTGACACACACATATACACACACAAACACTGCACTGACACACACACACATATAAACACAATCACTGCACTGACAGACACATATACACACACAATCACCGCACTGACACACAAATATACACACACAAACACTGCACTGACACACACACACATATACACACACAATCGCTGCACTGACATACAGACATATACACACACAATCACCGCACTGACACACACATATACACACACAAACACTGCACTGACACACACACACATATAAACACAATCACTGCACTGACACACACATATACACACAATCACCACACTGACACACAAATATACACACAATCACTGCACTGACACACACACACATATTCACACACAATCACTGCACTGACATTCACACACATAAACACACAATCACTGCACTGAAATACACACACATATACACACACAATTACTGCACTGACACACACACATTTACACACACACAATCACTGCACTGACAAACACACATATACACACACAATCACTGCACTGACACACACACCCATATACACACACAATCTCTGCTCTGACATACACACATATACACACACAATCACTGCACTGATACACACATATACACACACAGTCACTGTACTGACACACTCAACTGTACGCACACAATCACTGCACTGACACACAAACACATATACACACACAATCCCTGCACTGACACACACACACGTATACACACACAATCACTGCACTGACACACACACACACATAAACACACAATCACTGCACTGAAAAACACACATATACACACACACAAGCCCTGCACTGACACACACACATATACACACACAAT